>NC_134406.1:81765147-82065147 GCF_038048845.1 Mixophyes fleayi | reverse complement strand
TATATCCTCTGTGTTTAAGCCTTGTCATCAATTCCGAAGTTCTTTGGGAGCATACTTGTTGATTAAACTGTAACTCTTCCGGTGTCATCTACTGTCTTATATGTCCGTGCTCCTTAAAATATGTAGGAATGACCACCAGACCTTTTAAAAAAAGAGTTCTAGAGCACGTTAACAATATACGAAATAGTAAAAAAGATCAGGAAAAACTCAAGACACTTACCTCAGTTGCTAAACATTTTTTATTACAGCATGATGGCAATCCTAAAGGATTACAAGCATTCGCAATGGTCAGGGTTCATTTAGGTATTAGAGGTGGCGATCTACAAAAAGAGTTATTCCGAAAGGAAACCAAAATGATATTTCAAATGGGGTGCATGGCCCCTTACGGACTTAATGACTATAACAGTTATGCATCTTTTTTATGATATATTTCTAACTCAATTTGTACTCATCTATGATCTATGTATATCTTTTTATAATAGGTTTACCAATTTTTCCCTCCTCCCAGAGTCTAATATTAATTAATTTTACTTTGGGGTATCCCTCAGTGCTTATGAGATAATACCTCTTATAATTGCAACTAAGCACATTTGTAGCGTAGATATCTGACTATGTTTCTTTTGAAACATATGCTATTAATAACTTTAATAATCAGTCTCTATTGTTAGTATACTTACCAAATATTAATTACTTGGCTTCTAATATTACTGAGCATAACTAAAGTATATAGACTTTATACTGATTATTTGCTTTATATATTTTACAAGCTGTATTTCATTAACATCAGAGGTGATAATTTACCTGTCTATTGAACTCATAGGGATATATTATTAAAACAGGCAGGAATATACAGTATGGTAAACCTCCAGTTGAATATCGCCGCTATATTATATTGATTGTGAGGAATAGTTCACGATTGTACTATTGAAAAGATTATCCTAGACACCGATAACTCCCTACAGTTTATTTGCACCAATGGAGTGAATGGCTTTAAACTAATACTAACTGTGATAGGCAAACCTAACTGTCAATCAAAGTCACGAGGGGATCTAAGCAGTAATATACACACCCAGCATGACAAACCCTCGTGATTGGCTCTGCCTGTCTTGACCACACCTACCTGCATGACTATTTAAGAGCTGTCAAATCTTTGAATCATTGCGTCTTGAAAAAGCCACGGAGCGAAACGCGCGTCGGCGTTTTGTCTCACCAGTCCTTTATTAATTCTGTCAGGAATCGCTCCCCAGTCTTTATTTAGGTAGGGAATTTCACATAACCCCGCGATTCCTGGTCATAATATCTGTTATCTCTGATGCTTCCGCTAAGCTTATTAGAACCTGATGCGGTTTCAAAGTGAATAGTGGGATTCTGAAACAGCTCTCAGCGGGAGTCTCTCCGTGACACTACTTATTATTTTTGCCAGGAATCGCTCCCTAGTCTTTATTTAGGTAGGGAACTTTCATACAACCCCGCGATTCCTGGTTATAATATCTGTTACCTCTGCTAAGCTTACCAGAGCCTGATGCGGCTTTAAGGAAATCAGTGGGATTTCTTATATAGCTTTCAGGGAGAGCCTCTCTGTGACATAATTTGTCTTATTCAGCCTGCGGGAGTTTATTAATTCCGCATTGTTAATTCATACATTATTGTTAGGAGTTCAAGGAGTTTCTCCTTGATACAAACTTGGCTTACTAGCCTATGGGAGTCTTTCAATCGACTTATCCCGCTATGTTACTATACATTTCACTGTGAGATACACTGCAGATTTGAGGTACCTGACGTTGTTTTATGTTTTATATATCAAGATTACTATGTAAACTAGGGAGCATAATATCCTCACGTTATTATCAACACATAGATGTTAGATGTCAGATAATTCTGTTACCTGAGATTAAGAGGACACTGACAGATATAATTATTAGCGCTATATCAGCTTACTACTGTATTTATATTAGGATACTGGTGAGACCTTGCAAAAATTCCCCCCCCCCTATTTTTGCAATTTTAAATCACAGTTCACAATATTTTTATTATTTCGCTCATCTACTTTCCATTTTAATCATACCTAATAAAAGTTAAATTTTAATCAAGCACCTACGGAGTGCCTCAAACCACACTGTCTTTTCTTTCTCTCCTCCCTCTTTATACAGCTATGCATTTGTGACAGGTCCACTTTAAAAAAAGAATTTGACAAAAAAACAACACAAACAAAACTTAATAAACTAGTGAACACATTTGCTGTAGTCAATAGCAACCAAGAAAGTACTCTCTTCAATCACCACAACACTAATAAAGGCTGATGCCTTATTGGTTGCAATTGGCTACAGCACATTATAGCTGTTTGCACTATGCTATTTAAAAAGTCCTAAATTGTTCAGGTAATTAATGGTTTTCACTTGAGTGTAGCCGCTTTGATATAAATAGCTGGGTTGTAAGCAAATGCAATACACCTGATAAATTTTCATTTCAAGAGTGTTAAACAATATAATCACTTAACGGAATATTTTTAGTCGCCAGCACTGTCCCGTCCAACTAATAGAAGATTGGAGTTGCAGCTTTGGAGTACTCACCCTCCTCCGAAGTTGCAGTTTTTTCTCCTCGCACAGGGGAAGAGGAGGTGCAAACAGAGCTGTGTTTAGTTTTTAACACAGGTGCTGACTGCACAGAGTATACTTTTTTCCATTTGATGTTCAATAGAGCATTTCTTATGTAGATTGAGCATAACAAAGTACATTACAGAAAAAAAGTATTATATAAAAATACATCACCTGTATTTTATTTGTACAGTTTAAATCTGCTAAGGCATTTAATTATTAAGTACTGTGCAGAAACAAATTCCATGTACGTGACTTCAAATCTTTTTTTTTTTTTAATCTTTAAAGCATGACCTTTTGAAATCAATATTTTCCTCCCCTTCAATTTATTGAGCAGATAATCTACTAAAAGGTCAAAATGTCTAACAAAAACTAAGTCTTCCTTGAGTAATGCAGAGACAGTAGGTTAAATGAATGGTGTTTCACATGACTGATATTTCAAATTTTTAAATATAACATGCATAAAAGAATAATTTCGGAAACTGGCCAAGAACATAATCTGTCTTACTTATAATTAACCAAAACATGCACGCAAACTATGCATTGGAATTGCTTATTTTTTTCACAAGTACTGTAATGTCAAGAATTAAGAGGAAGTACCAAGTATCATTCCTCAATACTCACTCGGTCCTTTGCCAGTAACTGTGAGCAAACCAACTATAGAGATCTATAGCCTTTGCAGTAATTTAGTGAGAAATGTCTATGGGAAAGATGTACTAGGAGGAGGTTTAGTATGCGATCTGCAACCCTCCACACACAAGGGGTGCTTTTCTGATTCAAGCTGCAAGGTTTATTATCATACGGTTTGGAGGCTGTAAACTCAATAGGAATCTGATGTGTGGCAGTTAACACACCATTAAACAACCAGTTTTACTTTGCAGTTCGGCTATGTGTATTGCTTGTCGAGTAGGCACTGGGGTGCCTTGTGCCCGGCTTCAAAGGTCGGGCATGAGCCACCCCACCAGGCTCATTTGTATTAAAAAAAAATAATAAAGTTTAAAAGAAAAAAAAAATCTCCTCCCTTCCTCTTCCAAACAGCACAACCTACTCAGCATCGGGCCCAGTCTTCTAGTGGAGGCCGAAAAAATTATACGGGTCCTGAACCTAGAACGTACCAGATTATTTGAATAAGTGTCACGGCAATAGGGTTTCTGGAATCCGTCTCGGAACCCTTGGGACTAGCTGTGGCAGGAATGTAGTGGAAATTGGGAGGCAAAATTAATGTCTTGTTCATAAAGGTTATTCTATTCCTGCATACTGAATGTTAGGAGGAGTAATGCTGGACTGGAATCAGTACAGAAATAAACGACTGGAATCTGGATCTAATGGACTGGAACTTGGAGAAACAGGGAGGACCTGAACCCACAACCAGAGATTCAGAACCTCCAAAAACTCACGAAATCAGACAAATATAATACCACAACTGGGACTGGGAAGACTCAGAACTCATGCAGTGAATATACAGGAGTGGTAACCTCCTGAAAAGAATAAGCCTGAAACTGGCCCTGGACAACTCTGAATTCAGAACCAGGAGTAGGCCTGGAACTGGAAGTCAGTACCCCGAGACACAGGGATGGCTACAGAACGTGGATGACTCAGAACAACAACCTACTACCCCAGATAGCCAGTAGAAGACAGGAATAGGCTGAAGATAGCTGGATCCACACAAGGCAGGTGACAGCTGGAATCTGTACAACAGCAGATAGAATGAATCTGAACCCACACAAAGGGTTAATAGTCAAAGTCTGTATTACAGCTGGCAGAATTAAGCTGAATTCACACGAACGGTTAATGGCTGAAATCTGAACAGTAGCAGGCAGATTGAAGCAACAGTGGTAAGCTGGAACTAGAGAAGTCATGCACTGGCAATTAGCTGAGTGAAGGAGGTGACCTTTATAGTCTACAGAAGGAGCTAATTGGTGGATGATGTCAGTTGTTCAGAATAAGGAGGATGTTGCAAAATGTCTAACCCAAGATGGCAGCCTCCAGTACAGCAGACAGAAGTCATGCTTTTGTCCCAGGATTTAGAATGTTGCATTCTGACAGGAGGGAGATGCATGGTGATATGATACCACCAAGTGGCGTAAACAGGGCTAAGACCCCGATTCATGACAATAAGAATGATATCCCGGTAAATAAATAAAAATGATTGCGCTGTTAGAAATAAAGAATGATTGCACCTGTAAATAAAAAAATATATATAACTGCTCCTGTAAATTAATAACAATAAATAAATAAGAATGATTACCACTCTATATAATAATGAAATATTAATTGTTGCTACCCATAAATTTCCGTTCTTTTCTTGGCCTGCTGTAATTCAATGGGAATTTTGCAATCTATGAGGAGGACAAAAACTATATACTGAACAGACTGCTCCTAAGAAGCATGCAACGCATTGCTAGATAATAGCCAGGCAGCCAATCCAGGGAGATCTCTTACACAGCTTAGCCAATCTAGCCACCTTGATTACAGAGGATTGTTTAACTCACCATTTAGTTTCTCTAAACCCATTTGGGGCATACTGCTTATCATGGGATAAAAACGGTGTCAGGCAGGCTGGGTCAGAACCGAGAGAATCAGGATATGTCACAGGGAAAATCCAATATCGTAGTCAAGAGTAGCCGGGTCCGGGTCAGAAGCGCAGGAGAGAGTAGTCAACAAGCCGGGTTCAAATACACAGGGAATTCAGAATTAGAATGGTCAGCAAGCCGGGTTCAATACACAGGGAGTTCAGAATAAGAATGGTCAGCAACAATCCGGGTAATTCACAGGAGAACAAGGAGGAAACAGGAACGCTGGCGCTAGGTGGGACCTAATACTCTGGCACTCTCCTAGTGCCAGAGTGATCCTTAAATAGCCAAACTAATCAGCGGCGGTGGTGACGCTGAACACCACCGCCTACGGCCAGAACATGATGTTCCACCCAGCGCATGAGCCTAGTAGCCTCCTTCATGGCAAGAGGACTTCTGGTCCCCCCTAGATGCTTGATATATAGCACCATCGTTGCATTGCATTGTTGGAGTGGGCTCAAATGGGTTTCTGCCTCAGAAGGAGCTGCACCTGAACCATTGTAGGCCGCCAGTAACTCTAGAAGTTGATGGACAGCCTTATCGCTTTTCGCCCTGAAGATGGAGGTTCAGTGTCACTGTGACCCAGTCTAGTAGGTTGGCATCTGTTACACACTGAGAAGGGACGCTCTTGAATGAGATTCATCATCTGCAGCCACCACAGTAGAGATTGATTGCTGACGACAGTCTGGAAACAAAAAATGTGTCACTAACTGAGGAATGGACCTCGACCACCTGGCATTAATCACATTTTGGAAGGGTCATTAGTAGAAACGAGCAAACTGCACCGCTTCAAAACAAGACACCATTCGCCCCATCAGTTTCATGCACTGAAGGATGGAAACCTGCTTGAGTGATAACAATGTCTTCATTGATTTAGAACAGTTCGAATCTTGTCCTGGAACAAAAACACTTTATGATACTGGATATTGAACATGAGACCCAGAAAAAGAATGCACTGGATGGGGACAAGGCTAGACTTTTTGAAATTTATAACCCATGCATGAAATTGTAGTGTTTCTGCCGCCAGACGAGACAGAAGGAGAGGGCCAGAATTTGCTTTAATCAGGAGATCGTCTAGGTACATCGTCATCCCTTTCTGTCATGCGCTACCGTGACCGCCATCATCTTCGTAAAAAAATACATTTGATGCTGTTACCAGACCAAAGGGTCGGGTCCTGAATTGGTAATTGGACGCGTCCACAGCAAACCTGTGAAGAATGTGGTGGTCTTCTCCTATTGGTATGTTAAGATATGCATAATTGATATCCAAGGTTGCAAAAAATTTGTTTCCGTTTGTTGCGTTGATCACAGAGCGGACAGACTCCATTCAGAAGCTGGCTACCCTCAAATGAAAGTTGAGGGATTTTTCGGTTAAGAATGGGGTGAAAGGACAAATCGGGTTTTTGGACGAGAAAGAGGGTTGAGTAATAACCTAAACCTCTTTTCTCCCTCAGCACTGGAACAGTCACTTCTGATGACAGTAGAAATTGAATGGCTTCCTGAAGGGCCAGTCTCCTAGCCTTGACTCGTAATAGGGGAGTGGAAAGGAAATGCTGTGTAGGCGTCCCTTAGAGTCTTTTAATATTCCTGAAAAATACCACTCAGCATGAGGGTATCTATCTTCCATATCTATACTTGGCAGAAATGTGCTTCTGTTAACTCCTTGCAATGTACACAAATCTTTTAGTTACAAATGATTCTTTCTTCCATACAATGAGCACCTTAAATTGTGCAGGAGGCTGAACTTTCCTTTGGCTTTGAGAACTGCACAAAGCTCAAATCACCCCTTAATCATGTAAACCTTGTAATAAAGAAATATGACCACTAGATACATCTTTTAGTAATGTGATCAAAGATTAAAAATAAGAGGAAAATGAAGGCATTTATAATTATGATTGTAAGCACTATTAATAGTTTTGATTTTATAATCTGATAATATACCAATACATGTCTCAGTACTGATTATCTTTTGTATAACTCCTTCAGGATGCGCCATAAATATTTTATCACAAACTGCACAAATCCTGTGTATTTTGATTTCCTTCTTGCTGTCCCCAGGCTCTACAAGAGTACTGAGTATGGATATACTATTACTGGCTAACTAAGATGCCTTGCATAAATCGATATGTAAAACACCTCTAATTTAGGAGCTAACCTGGAATGGGTGTTCCATAGCGATTTGGGATTGGGGTCAGGCTCCATTTTGCTGACCAACATGAGGCTGCTTAAATTGTTAAAAGTGATAACAGTGCCCTCATTTGGACAAGGAAAGCTTTTTTATAGCTGTTCATGGGCAGACCCCACTCCAGAGCTCTAAGGTGCAATTTTCAAATATTCTATACATTACCAATGCTGCTCATGGAGGAAGGCGCAGTAGTCCCAGGTTGTCAACCTGAATTCAACAAGCATAAAGAATTAACAAACAAAAATGTAAGACGTATAAATGCTGAGCTTCGAAATCTAATTGTGGAAAATACCAATTATTTTTCGGCAGGTCTGCAAAGAGATTTGGAAACTGAACTTACAGCTCTATCAAAGCAGACCACAGTACTTGAAGATAAAGTAGACTCAACTCTCAAATTCCAAAAAGATGCAGGTCACGTCTTAGACTATCTCTTATGTGAAAACGATTTCTAAAGGACAAGCTGCAAGATTTGGTGAACCGCGATCGCCGGAACAACTTGCTACTTCTTAATGTTCCTGAATCTGTCGAACCCAGAGACTAGGAAAATTGTATAATCAACAGATTATTTTCTTCTTTGGTTCCTCATCTATCTGATCATCCCCATAAAATTGAGCAAGCACATCAAGCCCTTCACCTCACCTGAAAGACACCCTCGCCCTAATAGGGAAATCATTTTGAGACTGCTTTCCTTTAAACCTGAAGACGCAGTAGCTGCAGCTGCCAGAAATTGTCATGTTCTATTTGAAAGTGTTCAAATTCAGATCTACCAGGACCTTGCTCCTTTAACAAAAGCCAAAAGACGTGACCTCAGGGATATAGCCAGAAATTTATGTGACATTAGATACAAATACCTGTGGGGTTTCCACTTTCGTCTCCAAAGAGTTACGAATGGAGATCTGATGGTCTTCAACCTCTTTGCTAAAAGACTGCATCGTTTGAATCTCATCTTCACTTCAGTGGAACGCCCTCTGATCGTCAGCATTCCCCACCAGATCAGCCTTCATGATGATCTTCACCCAAGTTGAGTTATTATGGTTTGACTTGTAAATTGTAATGTTTTAGTTTTGTTATCTCTTTAGGTCACTACTTAATAGTATGTTTATGATGTTGTAGTTGTTATTTTTCTCTAACTTCCTTAGCTATATTTTACTACTGTTCAATTGTCAATGTTGGATTAGGTTAATATTTGTTTAGCTGGGCGGGTGTGTTTTCAGCTCGCTAGCTCCGTACCCACCTACTCTGGGAGTTTCAGAACCTGGACTTCTAGTCAATCCACTGGTTTTCCTTTCTTTCTAGTTTCACTGTTTTTGAACCTCCCACATCCGGTACTTGTGTGCTATATATAACTCATCTTAGTTCCCTGCTGGGCACCAAACTAGTATGCAATTCCTCTGCCTTTGAGGTTTTTGTCTATGTCCCCTCTTTCCTCCCTACCCACTACCTCTCCAGTCCCTGTGCTGTCGTCTCTGTACATCTCCATTCCTATATAGTTTTTCGGTTTCACAGGTCATAATCCATCCAATTTAGGTTGTATATCCAAATTTGCTCCATATTTTTCCCCAGAAGTCCCCCCCCCCCCCCACCCCACTGTATGGGAAGCCCACAAGCCTTATTCAGGGTGAGAATATAAAATTTGCCTCTCACCAAAAAAACTAAATAAACTAGCTCTCTAAACCAACTCACTGCCTGACTTTAAGGGGTGGAACTCCTCGTCTTCACTGTTAATGGAGATTCAAAAGTTTACAACCATTAAAAACAGAACATAGCTTTTGTTGGTTGCACCAGTCCTTTTTACGAAAAGGTTAACAAGGCGGATGTACTCTTGATGAATAGGCTGAAAGCTAAAAGGGCATTGTGAGCAATCACAGCTATCAGAGACAAGAAGAGAGCGCTAATATATGATCCTAGATTCATTAACGAAACATTTTTTGCTCTTATTACGAAATTCTGTACAATTCACCCAATCCATCTTCTCCAGAGGCTGGTCTTTCAGCGATCCAAGCCTTTCTAGAGACTGCTTTCCTCCCAAATTGTCCCACACGCATGTCCTATCCCTGAAAAAAAAACCAACTTGTTATTAAGAGCCAAAAACCTTCTAAGGCCCTCGGCCCTGATGAGTTTTGCAATGTCTTTTTATAAGGTGTTCACCCGAAATTTGGTCCCATACTTAACCAAGGTTTATATTACATTGCTACATGGGGGTAAATTCTATCCAGACGCGACCCGTTCTACTATAATTGTTATATCGAAGCCAAAAAAAGACATCTCCCATTTGCTCTTGTTACAGACCAATATCGCTCTTGAACACGGTTACAAAGCTTTTCACAAAAGTGCTGGCCAATCTTCTTAACAATTACCTGACTCTACTAAGAAATCCTGATCAGGTAGGGTTTGTCCCCACCAGACAATCCCTAGACAATACCAGAAGAATGATTGATATTATAACGCAATTTAATGCAAAAAAAATCATCATCTGTTATTTTGGGACTTGATGCAGAAAAAGCATTCAATAGACTTTAGCGACCTTTTATGTTTACCACCTTGTGACACTTTGGCCTTCCTGACAATTTTTTGCAAGCCATTCGAGCGCTCTATCATCAGCCTTCATCAGTGGTATTGACCAATGGTACGATCTCCTCCATATTTAATTTCAGCAATGGTATAAGACAAGGATGTCCTCTTTCGCCTTTGTTATATGCTCTGTGTAATGAACCTCTTGCAGCTGTAATCCGACTGAACCCGGATATAAAGGGGATAAAATTGGCCTTTGTCAATATAAACTATTATCATTTGCTGGCAACGTCCTGATGACCATCTCCAAATCTCTGATCTCCATTCCTAACCTCCTTAAGGAGCTTTCAATGTATGGAACGACAACTCCAAATCCAAAGCTCCATGGTTAATATCCTTAAAACAAATTTTCAAATCCAATGGCGACCTTTCACTCTCCGCTATCTTGGTATTCAGAATACCAAGACCTAAAAACAACCATTTGAGGACAAATACCACTTTTAGAATCAATAAAATGTAACCTTGGACTCTGGAGTCCTCTTTGTATCTTCTGGATCGGGAGATTAGCATGATTAAAATGAATGTGCTCCCCCAATGTTTGCATTTATTTCAAACACACCCCATATTGGTGGCAGGCTCAATTCTTGACACTATACAAAACGCTCTGTAGCCGGTTTAACTGAAATGGCAAGAAACCAAGGATAAAACCTTCTTGCCTTGCAAAACTTTTCACACCAGGGGGCTATGGTTTTCCAATCTTCTTCTATTATATTATTTCCTGGCAGACCACCCATGGGATCAAGCGATAGGTCAACATAGAAAGTGCCTTGAATCAGACTTATGATGTGAAATTTCCCCCCTGGCTTCCCATGAACCACAGGCCAGCCATTGGCTACTGTAGTCCATTCATACACTTTACCCTTAATCTTTGAGAAAAGCTTCTCAAACGCTATGACTTAACAGAATTTCCATCTCCTCTCATGCTGCTATGGCATCACCCTCATTTTCCACAAGAAACTCCTAGACTTATGTCTTTTCCTGGAAACGGGTGGGAATCACCCAATTCCCTCACATTGTGGGAGGGTCATTCCACATCTAAATCAACACAATTTTAGAAAAATTCTTGCTTACATTATTTAATTTCAATTAAATTTGGTATAATAAATGCTGCCATGAGTGTAAAGAACCCCCCCCCCAAATCTTAGGCTGATATGTACACTGGTTTTGAAGTTATATGCCCTTAAAGGTACACTTTTGTAATGAAAAATTAGCTTTCAAAGTTTTTTAAATTGCATTTATAGCTCACCTGATTGAGCTAGAGAGTTGGGCTAAGTCTCATTTTAAACCTCTTTTTATGGGCTTCCATATGATAACACAGCAGTATGTTTCAATAAAAATTAAAAATGTTACATTTTCAAAATCAAAACTTTGATTTTCTCAAAAAGCCATATTTTTACATTTGTATTATACCAAATTTCATTACAATCTGAAGTGGTTATTTTGAAATCCTGTGTTGATTTGATGTGTAATGACCCTATTGTAAATAATATATAGGACGTACAACACGCCCTTTAACAATCCATCTATGAGGACATTTAAGAAATATCATCATCATTATTCATTTATATAGCGCCAGCAGAATCCGTAGCGCTTTACAATTTGGGATAAAAAAGGCCTACTGATACAGTCATTCTCTAGTCACTTCAAACAGCACCATCATTGCTCGGAAATCTCCTTAACGTATTTTTGTGGTGATAAAATGATTGAGCCTCACTGGAGAATAGGTATGTTAATGCGAGCTTAGTAAAATCCTAAATTAATTGGATCCTCAGGTTGGACTTTCTCAAGTTTCTCAACTTGGAGTCAACTCAGACTTCAAACTTAAATGGTTCTCATAATAGACCATTTATGATAGTTCCTATATTGCTAACATATTTTAGATCTGTCGAAGTAAAAAAACTGGATGAACTCATTCTAAATTAATAAAGTATTAATTTTAATAGTTTCACGTGCAATTGCGATTAGTACGCTACGTCATGCCAGGGTTAATTACGCAATCGTATGGGCAAACATAGCAAATACACTTACACTCACTTCTACATTTCTAAATAGTTCACATTTAATAAAGTTACAACTGACATTCTTTTATTATTAAGAATTAGAGATTATTTACACATAGATAAACCTACATTAACAGGTATTTATAGTTCAGGTCCTAAGAAATTTATGGTGTTTGGTCTAACAGTAATCCACATTTTATCAGTAGAAATCCTGTATCATCAGAAAAACGATCACACATAGCTGTCTCTAGTTATGATTAGTATAAGATTAATTCTCAAAAGTACTATGGTAATGGGTTGGTTTAAACCAGTTTCAGCGTGAAGTCACCTATGCAACTGTTGGAGAGAGTTGCCCCCACCTTTGGAAAGTCATCGTTTGAACTGACCTATGACCTGCATTGTACTGGAGTGACTTGACCACTGGACCAATAAAGAACGATCTTAATATATATTGTAACATCATTAATGTTTTTTTTAATCCAAACTGCATATAAACAGGCACTGACTCAGCAACAGTCTCCCTTTATCAACATAGATTTCAGGATTGATGACTGTTGCTGGATCCAGGGGCGCATGCGTAATGTTATACTTTATTGTATTGTGTTATACTTTGCTATTAAAACTCTTGTGCCTTGGAACCACATTAATCGCATCGGACAATCTTTATTGGTGATGAAGTAATGGACATTACAGATCAAAACTACATGTTCTATGTAACATCTAGGACTATGTCCACAATGAATTATAAATTTGCATCATAACGCCTATCCCGTAAATAAATATCACAATATCGTCATTTATTACATTATCCAATAACATACGGTGAAGGCATTATAGTCTGATTAATTGTATTATTATATATTCACATCTTTAACAATTTAAACTCAACTTCTTTTTATAATGTATTTTTCATTTTATTCTAATCTTACATTCTACTCATTACTTAGGTATGTGGAGGTGGGTCCATCAATAGAGGAGTACATAAAGATACATATTATAGTGCCCACATTATCTAAAATCACTTAGTTCATACATAACTGTAATAATGAAACAGAATCTTTCATATCCAATTTAAAGCTTATATATATTTATATTATATATAAATATTATAATATATATATATATATATATATATATATATATATATATAAATATTATAATATATATATATATATATATATATATATATATATATATATATATATATATATTTATTTATTTATTTCGTACCAACAATTTTTAGCTTTGCCAAATGAGATCAATTATTTCTGTCTTTTCAATATCACATAATTGAAACTATTAATACAACTATAAACATATTATACCCCACTTTTATGTTATGCCATCATTGTGACATTTTTCTGTTTCATTAGTGTTATGCACGTTTTGTCGCTATCCAATAACGATTGTCGAATCTCGATTTGTGTTTCCAACGCACAAATATTTATTCTCAAAAGGTAGCAGAATAAATCAAGTGAAATAATAATAAGTACAGCCGTTACTTATCGCAAGCGCTCTGGATCCAGTGAACAGTCTTTCAGGTCTGAAGTCTGTGGTCAAAGGTGACTGCTCACTAGATGAAGAGCTCCTGCTTATATGCAGTCAGAAATACAGTAAAACAATGCAGATGATGTGGCTTGCTTCTATTGGTCCAGGTTTCAGGAAGGTCCAGGTTGTTGCAGATCATAGGCTAGTTCAAACCAAAATATCCAAAGGTGGGGGTCATCTCTCCAGGGGATGTCCTCCGACTTTCCCGCTAAGAATCCAGTCTCAACTAGTCTATTAGCATTTTATAGTCGGTATTACCGTAAACATTTATTCCCTAACATCGCTAACTAGAGTATGCAATGTGCGATCTCTTCAGTGAAGGAACCGGACAACTGCTGATGAATAGGGGATTAAAATGATACTAGACATGACACATTTCCTTTAACCTGAACCATATGTTTTACTAACATGCATATAACTTATAATATTAAACATGAACACTACTATATTTCGACATAAATAACCATGTGTTGCAACTACAATTAATGTGTACTATTTACAAATGTGTGTGTTTGTGCGAATGTGTGTAAAAGAGTAAAAATGGTTATTGCCACGTGTTGTGGCTGGATACGCCCTTCCACGCCGTAGCGCGCTCTACGCATCATTTCAAACAAAGACAACCAAGTTTGCTCGATATTAATTGAAATGACTTTATCCAATTTGCTGACTTCGACATTATCTACTGAGATCGTTTTATACAAGTTCTGACCACGATCTCAAAGCCACATGATCGGAACATGTTTTGACGATATATTACGAGCAACTGAGTTGTCAACTCTCTCTAAGGAGGAATTTTTGGTTGACTTGTCTCTAGCTAAACTAAATGCAAGCAAAACGGAAGGGAAGAGAACGGAGTGAAGGGAAAGACACATTTCGTTGCTTATTGCCTTCCAAACCAGAAGTCATAACGCTTCCCCACCGCATAGCACACTTGTGACCTTAGTTATAAAAGGAAAGGAGTTGCCATATTGAAAGAATCCCTTCTTATCTCCGAACAATCAAATATAATAAAAAACACTGAAGGTAGATGCCTCACTCTGGGTGCTGAGCTGAACAAAATTCTCTCTATACATTGGTTAATATTACATAAATATATATATATATATATATATATATATATATTATACCACAATCAAAAGCAATTCCATTTTTCGAGACACTTAATGAAATTCTTGCCCATTATAATAGTAGTCAAGGAGCAATTGCTGCTGATTTATGCACAATTTTCAATTAAATTTGGATTTCATTTTCAAAGCATGGAGGGTCATAGAACCTGAGAAACTACACCTTCTATTCACTATCGCACAATGTGAACACCTGGCTGGATATGGTATTTCACAGCTCATTAACACCACTATCTTCCCATGCACCTGGTCTGATCATTGCCTTGTTACAGTTTGTATAGTTGGCCAAGAACTATCTTAATGGTAGAATCTTGCATAAATTTTAAATTAAAATTCAAATAGAAAACAGAAATGTCAAAGTACCTTGCAACCAATTCATTTATAGAGATCACACCATTGTTGCTATGGGAAACATAGGAGACAGTAATTTGTGGTCATCTCATTAGTTTAGCATCTTTCACAAAACAGCAGAGAATGATGCCTGACATCCACCATTTAAAATGTAAAAATGGCACACGTCAGGGTTGCCATTCTCCCTTTTTCACCTTTATCAAATAGCCTCTTGCAGCTAAAATTGGAGCCAACTCTAATATTTCAGGCATCAATGTCAAACCCAATGAATATAAGATGGGCATCTTTCCCCTCCCTATGACCTCTCTTCCCAACTTACTCCACTAGATCCAGACTTGTAGCCCACTATAGTACTAACAAATCAATACAGAGAAATAGAAGTCTCAGACCAGACTATATATCCCACTAAATTTTACACTAGCCTGCGGAAACTTATCTCTATATTTATCGGAACAGGAAGATAATCACGCTTCTTCCAGCCCATATGAAATCTAGGAAAATCTTCAACCCTTCCACTGCCCCACAGAGAGCTTTTGACAGAATCCATAGGCCCTTTGTGCTACACGGTTTGTGTAAAGTTGGGTTTTATGAGGATTTTCTTACAGGATACAAAGTCTTATAAACCACACCTCCAGTCAAGCTGCCAATAAACAGCATTGTATCACATATTTATTATTTGTTTTTAATTTTTATTTTGAAACCGCATAAACAGGTAAATGAACATACTCAGTTTAAGCAATAATGCAGTACATCTGAATCATAAACGTCATGACACTTTAACAGTGATGAAAAATAGCACTTTCAACAACACGGAAGTATAGACAGCTGAGCAAATATCAAATGTGAAACAATCATAAGGCAGCGGTGGTTTTGTATTTTTGAGAAATGGAACGGGATAGGAGAAAAGGGGAGGGTAAAGGTCGGGGGAGGGGGGGTATTAACCTCTCAATCTATTAGAGTTACAAATCAAGAATTTCCTGGGATGGAGGAATGTTGCCAATTAAACCAGGGTGACCACACTTGGCTAAATTTTGGTAAGGTATCGTTCAACAGGGCAGAGATATGCTCCATATAGGAGATAAACCAAATGGGGTTAATCAGTTCTGCTTTAGAGGGGGCCGTGGGTTGTTTCCAGGCTCTTGCTATAAGTAGTTTGGAAGCTTGGTAAATGTGTGCAATTAAGCAATTTTCAGCTTTACTTATATCAGGGATGGGCTGGTTAAGTAGGATCTGAGCAGGCTTCTTACTAACTTTAATCCCTGTGGTTTTCGAGCTATAGCCATAGTGAGATTCCAGAAAGTTTGAATGACAGGACACTCCCACCAAATATGCAAAAAAGTTCCCTTGGCCCCGCAAAGGCGCCAGCATCTATCTGAAACTGATGGGTATATCCGATGCAACCTTTCTGGAACCAGGTACCAGCGTGTGTAAATCTTATAGCAGTTTTCTTGGATACCTGCATTAATGGAGACCTTCGCTGTTCTTGTGCGGATTATAGACCACTCCTCGCTGTCCAAAGACTTCCCCAGGTCCCGTTGCCATGCCTCTTCATGAGGCTCGAGAATTAGATCAGGTGGTGCTGTGAGTGTACGATACATGATTGAGATATTTACCCTACGGCCTGCGGAGTGTATACAGTGTCGTTCAAATTGGAACCTGCTACGGAGACGGGAGGACCGGGTTTGTGACTGAATAAAGTTGCAGATTTGTACATATTGAAAATTAATAGGAGGCGGGGGGTGACATTTATCTCGAATTTCATCGAACGAGGCAGGGGCGGTTTCTCCCTTAATATGTAGAAAACGCTCTATCTTGTGTGCACGCCACCATCCTGATATTGCGGTTGATCTCCTGGGTGGGAATAATGGGAGTCAAGGGAGAAGGGTATGTGAAGGCAATTGCTGGGCAGGAGTATACGGACGCCGGTTTACAAGATTTAGGAAGCCATAATAGGTGGTGTACAGGTATATCAGGGGTCATAGCATTTTCTATGTCCACCCATTTTTTTAGTCCTGGGTTGAGATGCCAAGAGATGTATCACATATATTTAATATAATAAATAGCACCAGACAATGTTGCCCATTGTCACCACTATTTTTTGATATACTAATAATACTAGTTGAAACATGTATTCCTCCAATCATTGGGGGCAATTATGTTTATGCGCAATCAAATGGCATTCATGTTAATGAACACATTTCAAATTTATTGCCTCGCAGATAACTGAATCACCCCGATTAGTTTTTCTTAGCAATTTGGGACCAATGTACACCACAGTTTAAACTGTCTGGCTTTTCATCTGCTCCCACCCAACCCAGACTTTGTACCCGAGTACCTCTCAACACGCTTTCTTATATGGCACAACAAGGATGGTGGCTGAGCCCCATGTGCCCCTCTGACTGACTTGCAAAGATGTGAGTTGCAGAGCCATGTGATACCTCCAACTTAAACACTCTCCCAAAAGAGGAGGTTTTCAGTACCATAACTCCTTTAGAGACATTGGTCCCGAGTCATTAAGGAGAGCAAAGCATAAAAAAGGAGTAACATTTGCACCTGGGCAAAACCAAGTTGCATTGGGGGGGGGAGGTAAATTTAAAATGTTGGGACAGATTTATACTTGGGGTAGGACATGTCCTAGATCAAGTTTAAATTTCAGTGTAATAATAAAGCTAGCAAATATTTGTGTGCTAGATGAAAAAACAGCCAGTATTTAACTTATGTGCAAAATAATAAACTAATTTGCACCCCTTAAATTGTAACATGGTTTGTCCCAGAGAACATTTACTCCTTTTTTGCCTTAAATACTCAGGCCCATTATGTTATTGAAACCCCTTAAATAAATGTGTAATTTCTACACTATATAAAGAAACCAAAGAAGCCCCATCTCCTAACAAGGATATAAAAAAAAAGAAAAAATTGTCTGCCATGGAGAAAATTACTACATACCTATAAAAAAAAAAACTCACAAATATGTCCACATCTGGGGACTTTGATCCTTGTTTAACAGAAGCACTCCCCAAAGCAGTTCTGTAAAAGGCTTTCAACCCTTTTTACTACAAACCTATTAACAGGCTTGCTTAGTTTCTTGTGCCATTCATATTCTTTGGCCACCAGTGATCCTATTTCATTTTTTGTTTCATCCTTCCCTGCTCCCACTAATATCCATTCTCTCAGGCCCACACAGGACATGTTAACTTTACTTTGGTTTGCTAGTACCAAATAATATGTAGCATTCTATTTGAAAATGGTTCTAGAACTGTAATACTTGTGCATTTCTTTTACCTGTCTATATATTGAATTGTACATGTGTTACCCGAGTAAACTAGAATGAAATTCTGAGCTTAAAAAAATAGAGGATCAAAAATAAGACTTTTAGCTGACAAAGTTTTCACAAGTCATACAAGGAAGTAATGTTTGACGAGGGGATTAAATGCCTTGCGCTAAAATATTGGTGCCAAACCTGTGACCGCTTGTATGGGTACTATTACTGGAGAAATATTGCTGGACACAACTATTACAGACATGATTGGGCATTACTGCCTTTGGCGACTTACTGATGGACATTACTGGTATTACAGGAATATTACTGGGAATTATTAAAACTAATGGCATTTATTACTGGTGTTTTATTAAGGAGCATTACAGCTACTACTGGCATATTAAGGGACATTACTACTAATTATGGGTATTACTGTTATTGATGGCATATACCACTGAATCATTTTTTTGTCATTATCATTAACGTTAAGTGGCTTATGTAGTAGCAATGCTGCTACTCCTAATATATTACTACTACATTTCACTTATTACTGGGCATTACTGCTACTGGGTACGAATACTACAGTAGATATATTACTGATTGTTACCACCACCGAAGTACACACTACTAGGTATCACTGTCACTACTGGAAGACTCTTCACTGAGGATACTGTGTGATGGTTCACAAGCTCCATAGTGAACATATGGATGTTGGTAACAGTAATAGAAAACCATTGCACCCTAGTGAAAATCGTCACTTAATTTCAAGTGAAATGTTACAAAAGCATCCTTGTAGCACTTCTGACACCACTTGTAGTACTTCTGGCACCGACATCCCGCAGACATCAGACACAGGCAGCCTGAAATCAAATGGTGCTTTATTGTTTGCGTCACAATAAAGAGCAATACTTAAGCTAGGTACACACTACACGGTTTTCGTCCAATAATCGGCTCAATCAGCCGACATACTACCGCTCGTTCAAAAGTCGGGTCAGTGTGTGTAGCGACATGATGGTCGAAAGTCTGCCCAAATGGACGATTGTCACCTCATTTGGTTGGTCGTACCGTTTAATTTTTTCATTTAAATCTCGTTTCCGTTGTGTAGTGTGTATAAACTTCCGACCGATGTGTACGAAATTGCCATCATTGCTCACGACAACATGGCTGTAAAAAGTCGCTAAAGGGAAGTCTCCTCTTCCCTTTATCTTCTAAAACAAGGCTAGTGTGTATGCAGTCCATGGACTGAGCGATCCGACCATCGATCGGCATAAAAAGTTGGTGGAAAA
Organism: Mixophyes fleayi; assembly: GCF_038048845.1. NCBI lineage: Eukaryota > Metazoa > Chordata > Amphibia > Anura > Limnodynastidae > Mixophyes > Mixophyes fleayi. The sequence continues at coordinate 82,045,656 of NC_134406.1, read as the reverse complement.
TTCTGTAGTGTGTACCCAGCTTTAGTCAGGATGACACCAGTAAACAATGCCACATTGTTTACACTTCCTGGTGACCCTAATGCTAAGCTAAACACAGTCCGGCTCTCTACTGACTGGCCTGCTCTTCCAGCATCTGTCACGCACATACAATTAACAACACAGTCCTTTAACCCCCACCTAAACCAGGGGCAAAGGCAGGATTCGAGGAGGGGGGTTTTCACACCACGATACAAGTGAGTGTGTCCAGTATGTGTAGGGGCGTGGCTACAAACACACACCGTGTGAAACACGCAGATATGTAAACTTTCCCATACACAGACAAGCACAGACACACACATACATAAACAAATAGGAGCAAATACACAGACATGTAAACTGTCATATACACAGATAAGTACAGGCACGCACACAAACACACAGGATCAAACACACAGATATGTAAGATGTCACATACCCACATAAACACACAGGATCAAACACACAAACATGTAAACTGTCATATACACTGATAAGCACAAACACACACATACACAAACACAGGATTAAACACACAGACATGTAAGCTAAGACACACATATACACAAACACACAGTATCAAACACACAGACATGTAAGCTGTCATATACACAGAAAAAAACACAGACTCACACACATTCTTACCGTCTTCTTCTGCTGCCTCCTGCTTAACACCCATGCTGGCCGTGTGGGACGAAGGGGCGGGGCCAAACTGCCGGCAGAGAGCTGTGCTCACACAGCAGGGGACTGACTAGGAGATGATCCCAAGCTACAAGCAGTAGTGGCTGGTCCCATGAGAGGGGCCAGCCACTGTAAGCATACGGCACCCCAGGTAGGACAGGGGTTTCTGGGGACTAGGAAACCCCCCCCTGGGTGTGCCCCTGTAAACAGTGCAAACCAATCAAAGACGATACATCAATAACATGCATATGGTACACCTGTGTGTTTGTGTGAGATGGGAAAGACTTTTGGGAATTAACTCTATATGCAGCTTTCCCTTGAAGACTTCCTGGGACCTCACCTTTCCCTATGCAGGAAAGGTGTGGCAAATAGGCCTGTTTGCCACATACCCTTCCCCTTAGCGTCGCCAACCTTGGTGGCACGGACAGCAGTTCTCTGAAAGAGAAACACTTTTATCATCTCAAGTGTCCTCTCGACCATTTCTATCAGTGCCCTAACGGAGACCTTATCTTCCTTTAAACTGAGAACACTGTTCCTATACAGCCTGTCTTCTCTCTGTTTACACTCACAGCCCCTTATGTTTCTAAAAGGACGTTTGTGAGCCCCTCCAAATTGTGGCTGTACTGTGACGTTGGGGTAGATTTTCTGGCACACCGCATAAGACTTACAGAACCCTTTCACTGCTAGGTAGACTCGGGCCAGTAAAGCCTGCACAGAACATGTTCCCTTGTTCTCCCTTCCCCTAAGTGTCTGCCACCAACCTGTGTGTGTGTAGCTTCCAACAGTAGGGGTACATGAATCCTTGGAACCACTAACTGTTCCACTCTTCTCCCCTTCACAGAAGCAATACGAAACAAAACATTTTCTTTAACAACATATGTTGGCACACAGCCTGCCAAGTTAACAGGCTATGCAACACCACCAGCATTAGCCAACTTAAACGCATGTTGTAAAAGCTCATCATCTTTTTGATCACATGCAAAGTTCGAAACAAGTAACAGTTCTGGATAATTAGTCCTCAGTCCAGGCTTGCCTAAACAGTGACAATTTTGTGGCAGTTTTGCCATGTCCCCCAGGACAGCATTCCGGAATAACAAGTTCCCATCACCAAGATTTACATGCTGTGAGTTTTCTAGCAGATCCTTTAAGACTGGGTGCCCGACCAGTGTTTCAATTGCTGGCATGTCCAGTCGGACCCGCTCACCGCGAACCTCTTTCCGATCCTGTTTATGGGGTTTGTTGCACTCGGCTTTAAGGTGTCCCAGTTGTTTCAGCGCAGCAATCTCTGTCTTTCTCGGCTACTGTCTCTTTAAGAGCTTCCACTGCTTTTCCTCTATCCTCATTCTCTGCTTCTATCTCCTTAAGAGCTGCAACTGCCCTTTCTTTTACTTCACAAAACTCTTGTAATTCTCTTCTCAGGGAATCAGAAACAGTCTCTTGGATCTTTAGCGTTTCAGCACAATGCTGCTTTGAGTCCCTCAACTCTTTCTCCAGCCAGGAGATTTCTTCTCAAAGTTCTCTCCATGCGATCATACTCTGCCATGCCTACATAGTCTGACTCAAAAAACACCAGGCTTGCGCAGAGAGCATTGAATACTTCAACTTTTTTTTCATTCTGAAAACTACCATGCATTTTTTTAAATTCACCCTGCTGGGAATCAATTTCAGTCACACCTGTTTGTACATTTTCTTTCTGACACATTTTATTCTTTTTCTTGTCCATCTTGACAGGAGAAAGAAAATTTAGGCTTGCAGCAAATTACTCTTAATTTCTAGTTGCAGTTTTTTAAAAACATCAAACTTTGTTTTTTTTTTTACACATTCAGCACTTTCCACAGACAATTAGTAAGACAGGTGATTTAGCCTGCACACACAGCAGACCTCTGAGGACCACACCAAACTCACAGTTCAGAGGACAAACAGGGTGTGGCACTACAGTGCCCAGCAATTTTTAAAACTTTTGGTTTCTTTTGCAAAACAACAGACACTGCACAGTTCCAGTAACATTGCTCATATATTCTCCCCATAGAAAAAAAAAATTGCTTTCTCAGAAATTTTTCTCTGTAACCGACAGCTTAATACACAGTTTGGTGTGTGACAGTGGCAGTCAATATTTTCCACTCACCACCTTTTGCATCTGGAGGTTGGGAGGACAGCTGTGCGTTGATTGTCCTTGGCGATCCCACTTCGGACACCACTTGTAGTACTTCTGGCACTAACACCCCGCAGACACCAGACACAGACAGCTTCAAATCAAACAGTGCTTTATTGTTTGCATCACAATAAAGAGCAATACCTAGTCAGGATGACACCAGTAAACAATTCCACATTGCTTACACCTCCTGGTGACCCTAATGCTAAGTTAAACACAGTCCAGCTCTCTACTGACTGTACAGCTCTTCCAGCATCAGTCGCACACATAAAATTAACAACACAGTCCTTTAACCCCCACTGCAAACCAATCACAGACAATAAATCAATAACACGCATATGGTACACCTGTGTGGTTGTGCGAGATGGGAAATACTGTGTGGGAATTATTTCTGTATGCAGCTTTCCCTTGCAGGCTTTCCGGGACCTCATCTGTCCCTATGCAGGAAAGGTGTGGCAAATAGGCCTCTTTGCCACATACCCTTCCCCTTAGCGTTGCCAACCGCGGACACCAGTTCTCTCAAAGTTATATATATATATATTATTTTTTTATTTTTTTTTTAAAGCCAAATATAACATACAGGTAATATAAAGCAAGTTGGTGAAGAGGAGTGCAGCATGTAAGGCCACCCAGGACTCGGCAGGTTGCAGCACCATTTATCTAAACAAAAGGCATGTCAGATTGAAAATAAAATAAATAAAAGAGAATATTTGAGACATTGATATGTATTTGGAATAAAACAATTAATGAACTAAAGACAAAGGGAAGGACATAGATTGGGGGGGGGGGGTGAATTCAAAAGATACTGTGCAAATAAAATGGAACTCAGCAGGTAAATGAGATATAGGGAAGAAAAGAAATTATAAAAAACAAAAAACGGCAGTCATGGGCCTTGTAACATGTATTTTACCACGTCTACTGTTTTAGTATCGGTAATGAACTTCAATACCAAACATTTTAAAAGCAACCTACAATTACACATATATGTAAGTTTGTTTATAAATTATTTGCCCAGCAACTTAATCATCAAACCAAGTGTTCCTGTGAGTAAAGTGGAGGCAGGACAGACTTCGTTAAACTACTGCAGTTCCCCAGTTGAGTCATGATCTTAACATATATGCGGAGAGTAATTCTACCCACATGAAGAGAATCACTAAAGTTTAATTCATAGCACTGTTTAACCTATACTGTGCAAAACTGTAATAAAATCTTGCACTGAGGTTAGATTCACCGCCAAATGTGCCATCAATAAATTATAGCACTTGGACTGCAGACCATGACAATTGATTTTTGCCATGTTCAGCAGCGATCTGACAGAAACCAACATGAAAAGAATGGTTCTCACACTAGAAACAATATTATTTGGATATATGATTCAAACTCACTAAAGCAAAACTTGTTTCCCATCTCTTCATTTAGCTCAGATGCTGCACCATTTCGCAATGGAGAGAATTTACCCTCATGGGTATAGAATTGCCACAGGCTAGCAAAGTAGACAGAAGCAAAAAAGGTAAAGAAAAGTTCATACTAAAAAGGACATTCATATTAATTATCACCAGACTGTCGAAGTAGAACATCTGTTATGCCAACATTTCTACCTCCTACCAACCCACTTATTCCCAATGCTGTAATTAGCACAGCTTATTGTCCCCTGGTGTCTAGTAGGTGCAGTTAAAATTTAACATAATAACTAGACATCTTCTACAAGCTGTCTACCTGCTCGATAGACATTACAGATATATGTACATTAGAAGCCAGAATATGTACGTTTTCCTATCTAAATAGAAAGTTATTAGCAGCAGCTGTAGAATGTGCCATGCTTGTAATGAAAAGGCTATTTCTAGGGGTCTGACATGTCAAATCCAAATGCTCAATCACGGTAACAACTTTTGCAGCTAACAACGAATAATGATGCATATATCCAAAAAATATAGAACTAATGAGCTACAAATTCATTTTAGAATTTTCGTTCATTTTCTGCATTAAGTCAAGAAGTAGATTATTCCCAGAGTAAAAGGGCAGGTGATTAGAATCTGAGTTAATATTAATACAATGTGCCAAGGTTTTAGTATATTCGACCTGGAATTAAACAACATGGAATAAAATTAAAATTATGATTTATAAAGCTCTAACTAGCCGAACCACTTTGCTGAAATGAAACAAGTCATACAGCATATGCTGGTAATACCAATACAGTAGTTAAGAAGTACATATTACCAAAGTGGATGCACCCATTTTGTTTGCGAAAAAATCACAATTAATAGATCTGTTTAAGGCTAATAATTTCAGAATTAAAGTGTTAAACTGTATTTTCATACATACTGCAAATGTGTAACCAATGTTATTTTCATATAACATTTAGCTTAAAACAAACTTACTTTAGACTGTGGGATGTCAGTAACAGCACTAAACAGTGTGTTCGTGTATATGTATGTAAGTATGCAGGGCCGCCACAACCATTAGGCAGCTGCCTAGGGCGCCGTCTTCTGAGGGGGCAGCACTATGCCCGAGTGATCACTAATAATTTCTCAGAATAAGACATTATAATTTAAGTAATTGCGGGTCGTGCGATAGTCCAATGCAATGCCCACCCGCGATCTATCTCTTCTGCAGATCCTAGGTCTGCATTGTGGTGCCGCTACAGTGCAGCACTGCATTTTCAGAACTGCCTGGTTTCTGAAGAAAGAAGACAGAAGAAAGAAGCGGAGAAGCAGATAAAAGAAAAAAAGTACGGTAATACAGAGAAAATAGGGGTAAAGGAGACTATAAAAAATGGAATGGGGGAGAGGGCGGAGAGGATGTTACAGAAAATGGGGAAGGAGAGGATGCTACAGAAAGCCATGGCTGGGGGGGGGGAGAGTATGCCACAGAAAACTAAGGGAGGATATGGGGGGCTGAGTTGCAGAGGCTACCAAAAACGGGATGGAGGAGGAGGCTAACGAAAACAGGAGGGGTTGGGTGGGACACAACAGAAAATGGGGGGTTGGAATAAGAGACTACAGAAAACAGGGGGCTGAGGAGACTGCAAAAACTGTGATTGTGGGGGGTGGGGGGGGTAGAGATAGGAAAAACTGGGGTTCCTTTTGGATTGCAAGCTTGCAAGAAAACTGGATCCCTTACAAAAGACGAAATCACTTGGTGGGCATTGGGAGATTTATTATTTTTTAACAACTATACTTTTTCATTCTATTTTATCACTTTTATTACCCTACACCCACTGCCCCAGGGGTGTAGGAAGAGCTCTAGTGCTTTCAGCACAAAGCTGGTTCTTCCTAGAGGAGGCTTAGACACATTTTTGGCAGACCCCACTCCCTAGAGAATGTAAAGTTAATTATACTAATAGACAGCAACAGAAGAGAGCCAAGTAGTGGGCAAATTCTAAAAAAAAATGAAGGATGCTCAACCATTAGGCTCTTTATTTACTAAAATCCTGTAGGCAAGAGGGTAAGTGAGAAAAATGCTAGTTGACAAGGGGGCATGTGAAAGGGAAGCAGTTTGGCAGGGGAGCACGTTTAAGAAAAGCAGGTGGGCCTTTTAAAACTGGTGGGCAGCAGGGCATGTGTCAAAAAAACTCTTGGGCAGCGTGGACATGTCAGTCAGGTGTAACGTGTGCAAGCTATTTGATTTGTTCTGAAATCTAAAATTTGGAGCCTCCCCTCTAGGAAGCATATTCAACTGGCCGCGTTACTGTCATAAGTAACGCGGCTTGCGCATAATTACTGTTAGTACGGTAATTTCAACACTGGCATTTTGCTTGCGGTTCCCTGAGCCACAAGGAGAAATCAGTGTTAAAATTACCGTATTAATGGTAATAGGTTTAACGCTGCGCTACTCAGGGAGGAATTGAATTCCCCCCTAGATATCCTGCATGTGTCATTTTAGCTCCTGGTGTGCAGCCTGTCACATCTATGTAATGTGTGGCGTGCCCCCCTCCCCCCCAAAAGTGTATTACATAGATGTGACAGGATGCACATTCATGTATTTAGCTTTGTACTTCTGCATCTTCTTGTAACTCTGCAACTCCCGTACTTAGCTGCAGAGAAATGTTAAAAGTATGCGATCCACCTGCATTTCATTCACTCTCACCGAGGGAACAGAAACGGCAGCAGAAGAAAGAAAAGTGGTGAAGCAGAAGTAGGAAAATAAATGAGAGAGAGAAGAAAGCATCAGGAGCATAGGTAAGAGAAACAGAGGAGAAGATGGTGCAGATGGATATGGGACAGGGGAGAGGAAGGTGCATGGGGATGTGTGAGAGGGACAGGTGAGAGGAAGGTGCAGGGGGATGTGTTACAGGGACAGGGAAGAAGGTGCAGGGGGATGTGTGACAGGGGAGAAGGTGAAGGGGGATATGTGACAGGGAGAGGGGATAAGAAGGTGCATGGGGATGTGTGACAGGGACAGGGGAGAAGATGTTGCAGGGGGATATGTGACAGGGACAGGGGAGAAGATGGTACAGGGGGATGTGTGAGAGGGACAGAGAAGAAGATGTTGCAGGGGGATAAGTGAGAGGGACAGAGGAGAAGATGGTGCAGGGACATAGGTAAAAGGTATAGGTTTAACGGAGATATAGCAAAGAATGGGAACGTCAGGGATGCAGCCACCATAAAACACAAGCAGTAATAAAGAATGGGAGTGCACAGACACAGATTTTTATTTTTTTATTTTTTTTAATCATTCAGGCTCCAAAGGGACAAGTGTTAAAAAAAATTCAAGCAATCACACTCCATTCACTTATATTTTCCATAACCCCACTTCTGAATTTCCAATTCGACCACCTGCTCACACTCTGATAAATGACTGTTCTATAAGAAGCAGTGACATCATAAAAGGTGTTTATGTTAAGTCAGTCACATGATCAGCCTATTCAACTGTGACATTTTAAACTGCCTGCATTTTACTACATAATGTAAGGAATCACATGCTTCTTTACAAGTATGCTCTGTAGACTCGAACTTAGGGTCCAAAACCTACCATTGTGCCAAATTTTTAATTTGCTAGGTCTTCCGGAAGTGGGTTTCGACTTATATATTTTTTATATATAATATATATTATATATATTTATTAAGATATAACAAATTTGTTTAGCCGTCGACTTATTAGACTTATTATTAGTTTAATAGAAACAGACACCCTTTATCTACATAAATAGATCTGATAAAGTGGTGGATATGCTGCATTTTTAACGGTGTACACTTTGTATGCAGAGGAGTCTATCCCACTCCACAAAAGGAGTTGAATTTTGCACCTCCATGCGCCTTTCTATGACCTCATATAATAACAAGAGTACTGACTCTCATGATTAAGCCATAAAAAGGACTAAATTCAGTAGTATTTTAGGAGAAAAATGCAAGTTCTAAAAGTGGTAGGTTTGACTTGATGAGAATTACACTAATGCACCATGCATCTGTTCAAATTTTTCCGCCTCTGCATATCTAGTCGCACTTCCCAAGTGCTCTGTGCTGCCCATCCAGCAACAATCAGCGAGTGGTGCTTCATAAAAGAGGCCCAGTGATTTCCTATTTAAGGATTTGGAAATGCATTTATTCTATTCCTGAGCAACTGGCAAACTTTAGTAAAATTAAACCCTAAATTGTATTCTGATTTATTAATATTTCTATCCATTCCACTAAACAGCTGCTAAGACTTCACATGCTTTTCCAATTAATGGCATTTGCTCTGACCATGTGCTAGTCCCTAATCTCAATGCTTCATCGGCCCAGTTAGCCAATGCCTAATGGGGTTAGTTTTGAGGGTTATGACCTGCTGGCACCTTCCAAAGCTCTCCTGCAGTCCCCTTGTGAATACTGAGGCACAAGTTAAATTCTGTGCCACAGGTCATCCAACACAAAACACCTGTGCCAAAGTAATCTTACTTTCTTACTGTCACCGTTAATAACCATTAACTATTACTGTGGCAGTGTAGAAGAATTATACAAACATGTTCTACCATAATACCCTATGGCTCAAAATTACTAGTATTTTTAATATTTAAAACACAAGAACTGTGAAGAAAGTAACAAAAAAAGGCACCTTTTTTCAATGTAAGATGAGCTGTAGTCCTCATTTCCCTGAAGGGAACAACAATTAATCCTTAGTCACAATGACAGTGCTCAGCAAATAGCATCTATACCATATTTGGCAAAGTATTGCAGAGAACAACTGCATTGTATAAATTGTATTCATCATTTCAATCCATTTTTTGCTGCATTTAAAAACATGTCCTTGAGTATCTTTTCTTGTGTTTGTTGACAGTTTTGCTTGAAATCAACAGCTTTTATCACAATTTAGAACTACTGCACAATGGAAGACCTTTATGAAGACTAGTGCAAATGTAAAATATGTCATTGAACAACTCAGATAGTAACTGTGTCGTTCTACAATACAAGTTGCGTATAAAAGGTCATTACAAATCTATGTACTAAAAAAAATACCCCACGATGAATGTAAAAAAGAAAGTTTTATAATGTGAAGCAATATTGAAGCCATAGGGGTTCCCAGGTTATGCAGCGAATAGGTGCCTTATGTAAAATCATCATCATCATCATCATTTATTTATATAGCGCCACTAATTCCGCAGCACTGTACAGACAACTCATTCACATCAGTCCCTGCCCCCATTGGAGCTTACAGTCTAAATTCCCTAATATAGACACACTCACACACATAGACATATACATACAGACTAGGGTCAATTTTTGATAGCAGCCAATTGCCCTACCAGTATGTTTTTGGAGTGTGGGAGGAAACCGGAGCACCCGGAGGAAACCCACGCAAACACAGGGAGAACATACAAACTCCACACAGATAAGGCCATGGTCGGGAATCGAACTCATGACCCCAGTGCTGCGAAGCACAAATGCTAACCACTAGGCCACTGTGCTGCCTTAAAATAGTATATGCCTCTATTTCCCACACCCATCTTCTAAGAGTTTAGCTATAAAGCTAAATTTACCACTATACAGTACATGCTATTATAAGCTATGGTGATATAGTTTAGTGTACGGCCCTCAGATGCACCTTAAGCTTGGTACACACTACAGGTTTCTAACCTGATTATTGTGCCAATCACACAATAAATGACTGTTAAGTCCGATATTGCATTAGTATATATGCTCCCATGATCATCTTCTATCGTACCAAAGCACATCGTGTCGTTTCATTTGATTTTATAGCAGGACTAAAAATCTCTATAAACGATGGAACGATATTGCCCCAATTCTGCAGTGTGTATACCCACACAACCAGCAGTGTAGGCAGCTCTCCATAGAGTTTACAGAGTCATGATCTTTTCAGCTTATGGTTATGACAGATGAAGAGCACAGATCTGAACGTAAATCGTGTACAGCTGTGTACGCATGAATCGGCATGCTGATCAGGACTTTGTTGGTTAAATTGTTAAAGATATCTCATCGGGAGAAATTTTCTGTAGTGTCTACCCAGCTTTAGGCAGTATACTCTTAACAATCAAATCTGCATTTTTGTTTACACACAGCATTGAGATAAGCTATCAGCTCTAGGCTGGATGCTCCTGGAGTCCAGATGTTGACTTTGCTTTGACTGCTTGTCTTTTAAATACTTGCTGGACAAGTTATCCAATTACCTGAAAAGATGACAACACTTGCCACCTACCTAATCTGGACGCTCTGCCTTGTCTTAACAGGATAACCATTTCTGGAACAACCTATCCAAGTATCTTATACCTGTCAGCTGTCTAAGATTTTTCAAAACTTTTGTCATTCATCTCTATTAACATAACTATAATGTTTAATGCCTTTTGTAGGATAGTAGGTCACAACTGTATATTATGTAACCAGGATATACTTGAAAACACAAGGTGACTCTCAGTGAGTTTGTTCCTGGTAAAATACTTAATACATAAATAAATACATAATGCTGCCTAGGTCTATATAGTAGGTCCTGTACAATAGACACTACACTGAAACTTTACTTGTTTACCAAAAACTATTGTTTGCTCAAGTAAAGCCTACATCTCTACCATTTTACAAGCAAGTCCATTAATCTAGCAAGAGCTACATCAGATACCACATGTGGTTGTTCAATTAGTGGCTTCAAAAGGTTTAGACAGGATTAATATTCAACACATGGAAGCACAGTGTTGTTTCTAGTTGCAATTCACTAAAAAGTCCTAAAAAGAAAGGAGGAGCACAGAACAGTGCAACACCATGGTATCAAATACAAAAATATTACTCACAAACCAAGTGGGTACAAATTGTACTGCTGGCACCTAGGTCTAATAAGCGAGCCCAAACTTGCTGCATTAAACCAGCACTGGAGTTCCAATAGGACTTTGTGGGGGGTATTCAATTGTTTGTTTTAACGCGCTAAACCCAAAAAAAACGAGCGCTCTAAAAATATTACCGTTAATACGGTAATTACTCGCCAAATTTCATCTCGCAGCTCCCTGAGCAGCGAGCTGAAATTCAGCCGCTGGCAGCGAGTAAGTACCGTATTAACTGTTTACGCGCGCAAAATTACAGTATAATATGAAGTTTTTTTAGAGCGCTCGTTTTTTTTGGGTTTTAGCGCGTTAAAACAAACAATTGAATACCCCCGTGTCACAGAGCAGGAGCGACAGCCATGTCTCTACTATTGAGATCTAGCAAGTAAGAGCGGACACAATGCAATCCAAAGCAACATTAGCTTTATATGCTGTTCAAAAAGACAGAAGGTTTCATGAGCATTTAACCTGCATCATTAGGAGTACGTAGACAGTCAAAGGCACCAAATATTTAAAGGAAATAAAATGGTGATGTTAGAAGGGGGAGTGTTAGTTATATCACGCACTTTACAAGCGTCAACAAAATGAAAAACAGAACTGAGTAAATGACAACAAAGTAGTTAAATTACATATGATATTCAAGTTTGTATGTTCTCCCTGTGTTTGCATGGGTTTCCTCCAAGTGCTCCAGTTTGATCCCACACTCCAAAAACATATTGGTAGGTTAATTGGCTGCTAACAAATTGACCTTAGTATGTCTTTGTGTTTTAGTGAATTTAGACTGTAAGCCCCAATGGGCAGGTACTAATTTGAATGACATATATTCTGTACATAGCACTGTAGAATTGAGAATAGGTGACGCAATATAAATAAATGGTGATGATGATTATTTATGGAACAATGTACTCCCATTGTAAATTATAAGGATATTGAAAGCCACTGAGGAGTTCCATGCCCAGGCAGAATGCTTTTATACAGGTCTTAGATTTCCGAGGTGACTTCTAATACCCATCATAATTTACAGTTTAATATTACATTTCTACTAATGAACTCTGAAGTGATGACATTAGAAATCACTGTTTATGTAGATGTATACTTATGTTATATATTGTACTAGCTGAAGTACCTGGTGTTGCCAGGGTTTAAATTTCAAATTATCAAGTTATCAATGAGTTGGATGCAACTGTCAACATTTTAAAAATAATTAGCAGCTCTTCCAACACACCAATGAGGTGGCTGCCCAGTGTCGTTTTTATTTTTATATTAAAATGTCATCCAATACCATCCAGTGGAAGGCCCAGAACAGACTTTACAGATCAAAGTTCTGGCCAGCGTACAATGATAGGTCCAACCAGGACTCTAACCTCCCTAACACCTGGCCAGGATCCAACTGCAGCACCTCATGTTGGTTTCATCCCAATCGATGCAAGGGGTGTCGAAGATATTCGCCAACAAACAAACTTCTTTTATATATACAGATATATACATAAAAAATATTAGCACTCAGGACTTTATATAATTGCACCCACAATATAAGTAAAATAATATTGCACTTCTGAAACACATACCAAATGCTAATGACAGTATAAAAATGAAGCCAAGTGACAAAACCACTATATTTAATATTGTAGCAGTTATATTGTAACTGTATATATACACACACAAGAGGAACAATATAAGTCCTTTTTAAAAGTGAAGAATCATATACATATAAAACTGTGCTTAATTATTACCATGATTCTACAGAAATACACTTTTATAGATATTTATAGTGAACACATAAAATACACAAGTAAATCAGTGAGAAATCTTCTCACTAAAACCATCAGGTATACCTTAAAAATCAAAAATGTTTGCTGTTGGCAAAGTGTTTAAACTACTATTGCCTAAAACAAATAGTATATGTTAAAAGCACATACATTTTATAACCTTAGGGTTACCTGTGTGTAGAAACAGTTATGTTTATAAAGGCTAAGCTTTTTAAAATTCATAAAAATATTTCTCTAATGTTTGTGAAATTTGTTATTCAATGACTTTATAGTGAGCCACACACACACTTCATATCACATGTATCATATCTGTGATCAAATAGACAAAGTAGGTGATATTTTTATTGATGAAAGATTTTATGGTAAAAGCTACATCTACAGAAGACGGAAAATGTGTGGGTTTGTTTGGGAATTACTACACATATACTATTCTGATTTTCATTGCACCTGAAGGGGGAATTCAATCGACCGCAGGTTGTTTTTTTTTTTAATACAAGTCATGATTTTCACTCATTTTAGAGCGGGTTAACTTTACCGGATATTCAATTAAATTGTTAACACAACGTTTTTCTCCAGTTTTATCTCACACCTCAAATGGCTGTGCAAAAAAATTAAAAAACATAACAAAACTATTTGAAATCATGTAATAATGTGAAAAAAAAAAGATAAATTATATTCATCAGTAATGCATAACATGAAAAAGATGATTCACTTTCACAAAAAGCATGTACAAAAAAATCATAAAAATAATACACTAATCACTTATTAATATATTTATGTATGTTATATGTACTAATATGTATGTATTAATGTGTTTTGTCATGTTATAGATAATTGTATAGTAAAAAAAAAAGTTAAATAAAAAAAAATACAGTAAAAAAAAAAAAAAAGTACTGTATGTAGATATTATAAAATAGAAAGGTTGTGCAAAGCAATACAAATGTATGCCAAACAAATAATTTTTTTTATTATAGATGACTGCGTTAAATCCCACCCCGTCACTCCCGCAAAAATTCGCAAGCACCAATAATTAACGGGCAGGGGTTGGCTTAACTGTTTTAGAATTGAATTGCACAACTTTTTACGCGGCGGTAGCTAAAAACGGTCACGCCAGCGGGTCAAAACCAGCGTGGGTATTTTTTTATTTTGAACCGGCAGAAAAAAAAACGTCAATTGAATTACCCCCCTGAAGTGTCCTGGGAGTAGCGAGAGGATATAAATATTGCTGACAGTAACTGGAAATCTATTTCTACTGCTAGATGATATATCAGGTAATGGGCTGGGAAAAAATATTCTTAGTAGATCAGATTCTTTTTCTAAAAAAAAAAACTGGCATGCAATTAGGTAAAATATTCTTTAAAAAAGGGTCAGTGTATAAAAGTGGAACTCTGTTTGATTAAAGTACCCATAAAATGAATGTTGTTAGTTAAGGCATTATGACACAAACCTGCAGTATTTTTAAGCATTTTATCTGATGCATATGTAGGAGGAGGAGGTTTAGTTTTGTATCCATACAATTTCTGTGCATTCTCTTTCCAGTCAGTAATCAATTGTACAAGACAGCCTTTATCATTAAATTGCTTACTAATTATTTGTGCTTGTTCTTCAAAGTCCTTGGTATCATTGCATTTTCTTTCAAAACTGACTATAGCGAATGTTTTCTTTCTACTTATAGTAATGTCTTCTAATTTGCATCATTAGGTTTTTAAGTTGATCTTATATACGTAATTATCTTCATGGAAAAAGTGATCTCCATAAAGTTAATGCTATGTGGATCGTAATTGAAATGGAAATGTAATAAATTGCAACAGATATATTGACGAAATAAATCAAATTAGTGCTACATCTCCCTTACAGATAAAGAATATACATGTAATAGTCACAGTGAACCAGATTTCCCCAGTGTGCCTCTGCTGGTATATAATGATGTTTACAATAACCCACAGATAGAAAGCTGGGGCAACACCAGTAACCATGGAGCTGCTTATATTATACAATTATATACGTACATCATGCTTCTTTACATTAAAATGTATTCAAAGTATAGCAGTAATACTTTATATAAGAGGAACGATAAAACGTTCATAATTCATGTTTAGTGATTGAAATCTATTTTATGCAATTTGGAATTTTGATATTTCCATTTGGTTTGAATGTTAATATTTTTGCTCAGAAGAGTAATAATATTTTACTTATGTTAGGTATGCAAAGAAGGATGTCAGTCACAGTCCTTCACAATACTCCGATTTCTTTTTCATTTAATAATTTACTCTTACACGTAAATGTTTATATTCCTGAATGGCATAAGTCATTTATCTACTTAGTAGTATTTGCTCAAATCATATTCTAGTTTAGGTTACCCATTTACCAAATACTGGGCACCTTTGACTGACACAAGTGAAATGTTGAGTACAATAAAGCTAATTCTGCTCTTCCTTCTGAGATCTTCATTTTGGGGAAGTAGCAGTCTCTCCGACACTCTGTGAAAGGCTAGTGGTAGCTTATCAGGAATAAGGTAGAGTCTATACCCACTCAATTTTTAAGCTATTAGAATATCTATTTAGGTTTTTGTGATACCCACAATGTTTCACTATTCTGTGCTCCTCTTTCCTTCTAGAACATTCAGTTTATCTGCTAATTAAGGTCACTGCTCTGTTAAGAGTCTGTTGAGCAGCAAAACGGGAGCTTTTAACATGCAGATAAATGAGGATCTCTGTGCAGAATGCCACATGTCCATGTTTTATTAATAAAATGAAAATCAAACCCATTTATATATAAGGTTTAATTTAAGTTTAAAGACAGACAGGCTAGACAAAACAATAGCTGTGTCTCCTGCATTTCTTCATTTCTTACACTGCCCTTTCTCCACTCTTTCCATTGTCATGAAACAAAATCAATCAAAATCATGTTTTATTATAAATCACCAAATACAATAGAATGCTACTGTGTAGTGTTTTCAGTGACTTAAAAAGAAATGAACAATATAATTCTTCAAACCATAAAATAAGTACAAAACTTGAAGGCCATGGATTCTAAATCATATGATAAGACAGGCTACAGAAGTATTTTAATATTTAACACCACAGGCAGAATAGCCTTTCTGTCACTGTAAGTGGCATGTGTCAACATTTAAGTATCATATTAAGAGAAAATTTCTCTAGCAGATGACACAGAAGCACAGATGGTACATCCCTTATCACTAACTAGTTGCTATTGAATGCCCAAAAAACAATAAGACAGCAAGTTTAGTTACTAAATTATATCTACCCAACATAAAATACATTGCAGTTGCTACATAAATCTAAGAATATGCTGTCTTTCCAAATGTGTACATGCCATAAATCTCTATATTACTTCATTCTTTCCGTAAAGCTAAATGAAGTATTGTTTCTAAAAATATTCAGAAACAGATGAGCATGGCCCATTTTACATAAAGAATTGCAAAACTGTGTTTTAAGAGGTGGATCTAAGATGTCAAAAGAGAAACTATATAAACTAACTCTTTTTAGAGGTGACCTTATCCCCCGATAACACTATTCAAACTAATGCACCCTCACAACTGTCCCAATCTACAATATGAGCTACACTCGCTCCTCTTGTTTCAGCTGTGCCCTCTTCCACTTCGAATGTAAGCTCTCTAATGCGCAGGGTCCTTCATACCCTTTGTTTTCATGTCTGCGTTTATTTTGTCTACCTTATATGTCACTGTTTCATGTATGTCCTGTTTTCCCTACTGTACTACAGTGC
The DNA here is from genome assembly GCF_038048845.1 of Mixophyes fleayi. NCBI lineage: Eukaryota > Metazoa > Chordata > Amphibia > Anura > Limnodynastidae > Mixophyes > Mixophyes fleayi. The sequence goes on along the minus strand of NC_134406.1, from coordinate 82,029,053 downwards.
AGAGCACTGTGGAGCCTTCCAAATCTAAGATAATGATAATACTGCCCCTTCACACTGGCATATTCAGCGTTGAGTTTCGATCTTACAATGGAGCTCGTTTTAGCTCATTTGCAAGCTCATGTTTCTGGCAAACAGTGTTTACTTGTTTTGATCTTTTGCGTGTAAGATCTGAACAACTCTTATATTTTTAACCAGGGTTGTCTCATTTTTACAATTTTAATCTGAATGTAAATTTTACAACAATTGAGACTCCAGATGCATCTACATTTACAGAATTGATGGGAGAAGATACCGCCAATTGCTTCCTCGCCACAACAGCAATGGTTTACACTGGCTACAAGGGACAAAGCTGACAGAATAGGGGATTGGGTCTCAGTAATAATGGGTGTGGTCAGTTGGATGTGGTTTTCAGTTGGGGGCTTGCCAAGATTTGCTCCAAATCTTTCTTGGGTAGATAAGCAACTATTTTACTGTATTTGACACCCTAGAAGAAATACATTAATAAAAAAAAAGCATAATGAATGTATCTGTTCTCTGTTGCAAAGTATGGGAGCAAAACCTATTATACACAACTATAGCATGTGCTAGCAGAACAGTGGTGATGTAGAAACAAAAAAGTAGTAGTAGCTTATTCATTTGTCATAAACAAAGCGTTAGTAACTATTACTAATAAATACTGGTGCTGATGTATTTACATGGTGCAATGTGTACAAATGTCTTATAACCCGTCACTACCAAAGCGGTACACTTCAGAATATTAAAGCAAACACCCAATTGGTTGCTATGCGTTACGGCATATTTCTTCATATTGTGGTCCATCTAGCTCTTACACAAAAGCAGATTACTCCAAAAGACTAACTGGACAGAGCCATGACACACTCTTAATAGAGAGCTCCTAGTCACTGACTTTTTTGAGCTATTAAATACGCTTCTTCTATTTTACTTTAAAGATTAATTTCTCTGAACTGCCTACCATCTGCATTTTGTAGTTTTATATACTACCTCACTGTAAAATAAATTAATAGGTACAAAGAAAACACCATAGCCTTTGAAATGTCAAAAGTGCAGGTAAAGTCAATTTGAAATAATACCCCTTTTCCAGGAAGCAATCTTTATTAGCTGTGGAAAGAATAATTCACCCTATTCATGAATTTAATTTCATGGTTCATGCACATCGCCAAATATTTTCCAACAAACACAGCCACTACATTACATATTTCATAAAGACTACAAATTACTTCTGCTCGCAAACATAAATCCTCTGCCTTCTGTCCAATAAATAATCAAAAGCAAGACAAAAGGGATGAGGTAGTTACAATCAGCAAAGATTCGTGATTACAGAAAACTATACAGTGAAATTGTGCCGCCTTGTGCTGTTCCAGACATCAAATGCAGCCCTATCATTACAGACAATTAGATAGAATGCTTTTAAAGTGGCCTTTGATGTGAGATGTGTTATTTTCATATACAATAAAAGAAAAAGTTAAATACATCAGGGAGATTACATTTTCATTTGGAAGAAAACAAATTTAAAGCATGGATGGGTTATGAAGAATATAATTTTACACACCCATGTGCATCATACACATTAAGATGTCAATTAAAAGGCTAAATGAAAGACGCCAGGAACATTAATAAACAAAACTTGATTGTGCAGCTTCAATTCGAATTGTTTTTATATCTTTTGATGTTAAAGTGTATCCAACGCACAATATTCATCAGCGAGCATCCTATCAATTCACTAGGAATCAGTGACATCACTGCTGCATGAGTCAGAAGCTCATTAAATAATTACTGTTAAGGGTAGGGGCAACTATAAGGGCCTGAGTGCTCCAAATTTCACCCTGTAGCACAACAATATGCAGACTGCGTGCATTTATGAATAAAAAAATAAAACAAAAAAAGAGAGGTCACACCTCACTCAACCAATGCCAGTATACATCCCAATAGAATATATGGAACCTAGTGTGTGTGTGTGTGTGTGTGGCATGGAGTTTAGAATGGAAGCTCCAACAAGTCTCCCATGACCTCCATTCTAGTATATTTGTCACTTCTTTCTGCGGTTTGCCTGCTTCCAAGTGTACTGCAACAAAAGCAACTATAGTGCTAGAATGTGTCCGCTACTTCCAGAGAATGTCAACACCCAATCTGTGTTCCATGAATTGTGACTGGCAGTTGGTGGTCACTGGAGGAAACACAACAGGGAATTAATGACAGTGCTTCGGTTGCATGATCCATACAGAATGAATGACGAAAAACAATGATGTTCATAGTGCTTCCCCTAAAACTTGGCTTGTAGCTGATCCATTAAGGGCTTTACTACCTGTACTGTCAAGGCTGCCCACTACTTCCACCTTAGCAGTTCCTGGCAACCAGTAAAAAGATGATGTCAGCATCCCCCCTTAATGTATTATTAGATGTATAACCTGGGATTGCCATTTCCATTGTGCGGCTGAGATGGAAGACAGATAAATCTATAGAAGATATAAAATAGAAGCAATGGTGGATCGACTTATGAATCTCCAATAAGTAAGCAGCTTATAGTGATTTTGCTACTATACAGACGGACTTCCAATGTAAGTCCAGGCAATGTATTACCATTCCTGTTTTGCTACCTACCTGCAACAAATAATTCCCCTCTTTCAGGAATCTAAAATGTTTATTTAAGAATAAAGAAAATGATAAACACTCAAAAATCCAGCTCCATTGTTTCAGGACCTGTTTATGCAGCTCCACAAAGTTACTATGTGACTCTCTATGGGGCTTGGGACTGAATCAGGTATACAGAATAATTTTATTTAATACATTTCACTGCAGTGTGCTATCAATACAAGACAAAACTTTTTTGCAATTTCATTATCATCTGGCTGTCACACATAAACAGTAAATCTAATGTAAAGTACACTATAACAGAAGCACTTGCATCCCTGTCAGGTCATTCCAAGACTCTGTTTCAATATGAACGGATTTTGAGACTAAGCATAAAAGAAAAGGCTGAGGGGTATATTTACTAAACTATGGGTTTGAAAAAGTGATGTTGCCAATAGGAACTAGATTCTAGTTATCATTTATTTAGTACATTCTACAAAATGACAGCTAGAATCTGATTGGTTGCTATAGGCAACATCTGGTCTTTTTCAAACCCGCAGTTTAGTAAATATACCCAAGTGTTTTTGTTGTGTCAGCAGACCCGAAACCTGTTAATCTGCCAACATCTTAAACCTGGGTGCTGTGGGTTGCGCTGTGAATGGGTCATCTTTTCTGGCCATTGTATTAGATGCTTGGTGACACTAGACAAACTAATTTCAAGATATTAGACACTACTGTAGGTTGGCACACCACTTTAGTGGGATAAATATATTTTATTATCTATATCTACACAGACTGACTCACAGCTGTTCTATTGGACTTACAACTCAATGCTTGTACCACAGCATGGATTGCAGCAACTTAAAACGGTTTTATCAGCTCAGCACTTTCTTCTGTCAACTGCTCATGCCTACAGCATGTTCAGAAACGATAGCCTGCGGACCCAAGAAACTGGAGAGCACAGGGAGGCACGTCTGAGCAGAAAAAGGACTCAAAGAACAGGCACTGTTACTATGGGACAGATTTCTTAACCTGTGGGAATGATTAGACTCCCAACGAATGGGAAGAGGAGGTAATAAGAGGCTGGATCTTCGCAGAAGTTGGAATGGCGGCGCCAGGGGAATCTCCACAGCACTGGGCAGCCAGGAGCATCAGAGAGAGTGGACAGGTAAGTAAGCCGGGCCCTGGCCTGTTGGTCCACGGGGCCCGCGTCTGACAGAACAATTTGTAATCTTCCTAATATCCACTAATGTTTTATTCTCCCATCTCTCTCTTTCGCTATGCTGTGTAATCCCAAACATTCCAATATTGCAAAAATGTAAATTGGGACAAAATAATCCCCACCGATAATCCACCCAAGCTACATTCCAATTTTCCAAACACCCACATTCATGAAAAGCCACACCCAATCGGTAGATCACATTTCTTTTGGAGCTCCATTAGTGGTGACTTTAGTTAATGTTTAAACTACTTTTAAATTACTTTTACCTCAAGCTAAACAGATAATTGACTGTGATAACAGAAATGGTAAAAATAGTGGCTAATTTAATGCAAAAGGCAGTTGAGCCCACTAATAGTAGTGCTCTTAAACAAGAGATTAATAAATTAACCTACTTCCTTCTCAACCATGTGTCTAGATTTAAATACCTGTTGGTCCAGGCCTCAGACCAAGCTTTGAGTTGATTGAATGCGGTTATTCGATTCCCCTGGTGTTGTGAAAGCAACCTATCTGGATGCAGCTATCACTGAGGAGGACATTTTAAAGTGCACCATTCTAATTAAAAGTAAATTATTAACCACAGATGAACAAATGATAACAGATGAAGGGAGGGAGTGTAATTACCCTATTCAGTTTTCAAATGAACAGCACAGTGGTTTAGTGGTTAGCACTTCTGCCTCACAGCACTGAGGTCAAGAGTTCAATTCCCGACTATGGCCATGGTAGGGAATTGAACTCAATTGAACTGTGTGGAGTTTGTATGTCCTCTCCGTGTATGCGTGGGTTTCCTCTAGGCTCTCCAATTTCCCCCCACAACCCAAAAACATACCAGTAGGTTAATTGTCAGCTATCAAAATTGACCCAAGTCTGTCTGTGTGTGAATATGTTAGGAAATTTAAACCGTAAGCTATATTGGGGCAGGGACTGGTGTGAGTGAGTTCTCTGTGCAGTGCTGCGGAATTAGTGGCGCTATATAAATAAATGATGATGTTGATGGAAAATGTAAGTGAATGAAATTTGATTGTTTTACAATCAAAGCAGTAAGAAAAGTAGCGGTATGGCATGCTACAATATACCAGCCCACTTCGACCCCTGGTTGCTCAAATAGAGAGTGTCTGAAGGCACCGAGGTCTAAGCACTGGCTGAAACCATCAGCGGCTCTTGGTTGCATAGCCAAACCCCGTCCCCAGTTGCGGAAAGCCACTTTAAATATAGAAGATAGTCCTCCTTTCTATTGGGTTTTAAAATACACTTCTTTTTCTTATTAGCTCTTAGAATTCCCAGAGGGGAATTATAGTGGGCAATTAATATTGCATGTTTTAATATTTTCTGATCTCTGCACTAGAGATTTTACCCCAGAAAGGACAACCCTACCTTTTTCTCAGTATGAGAAGCTAATTCTATGACCCAATATTTGTTGGCTCACAATATATATTAACCATTATAAATTGGTATTCCTCACTCATGGATAGAATGTCCTTGAATGGCTAAAGATGATGTTCACTGGTCTTGGTTGGTGCAGTTGTAACTTATGCAAGAAGTGCGACCCACTACCCTCACCCTCCCACTCTTCTATGTGTACACAGATATTTTATTACAACAAGCAATGGCATTACATCCTTGAAAGCAAAAACCCACACATCCATTCAATTGTCTATCAAGGCCTAGTGTCATTGTTTAAACACAAGCTAAACAATATCTACTTTTAAACCTCATACATTATCTAAACAGGCCCAAACTTTTAGGTTTTACACTCACTGGAGGTTGCACAGTTGCCTGTGGTACATTGCCCTGTACCAGAAGGTGTGCACATCACTCAAAGTCCTCAAAATAGTGATCTATGGTTCTTCAGGAGTTGCTAATGTAAAATAGTAAATCACCTATATAACACTCAAATGGCCAAACTAAATACATCGAGCATTGTACGGTCTTAAGGGAAACCAGGAATTAAATTAAAACCTACACATCAAAACCATGACACGGTTCCATTTAATTTGATCAGAAGCATGTAACATTATTACTAGAGCATATTCACTTGACTCTATAAAAGACACTTCTGAGGCAGCATATTCAGGGGAATGATTTTGCCCGTACTAAAGCAGACTACCTATTTGTAGCTCTGTACGTTTAAATAGATCTATTTGCTACAACAATTAAGTTAATGAATCTGACCAATGGGCACCATTTATTTTTTTTAACCAGCATCAGTTATGATTGTGATACTGTTAACACTTAAGCTGCAGAGGTGACATTCATATTGAGATATGTTACTGAAAATACAGGGTTTGGAGAGAATTAGCACTACAGCATAGCAATTATTAGGTACCTCATCAACTGCAGTGCATGCTGGTAGTTGTAGACCCAGTAACTTATAGCAAAACATCATAAACGTTTGAAAGATAATTAGTAAAAAGCATGTTGTATATATGAACATTTCAGACCACATTCTTCTTCTTCTTCATCAGTTTAAGTGTATATCACTTAATAAGGGGCCCTGCTATTTTCACTATCTCTCTGTGACCTCCATTTCCCTCCCTACATCATGAAACTGCCTATGTCAAATACAGCCATGCCTTGATTTACTAAATCATACAGTGGACAGATTACTACCTCATACAATATCAGCACACATCTCCTGTGATACTCTGTGCTGCTGGGAACATTCAAACAATCTGATCTGATACCGATTGTTCTAGCCATATCCATAAAACTGGGGGCAGACGGATGTCCAGGTGTTGAACCCTCAATAAGAAATAGGATTTTGACCTAGTCAAATACATCCTAAAAATGAAAGTGATAATCACTTTGGCAATACAGTGCATTCACGGATGTACAAGATGGGCTTTAGGAGGAAATGGTGCACTGCGTCAAAGTAAACCTTTCTCGTCCTTATTCATAGTATTTATGTACAGTTACAGTTTATCGTTCTGTTCATATTCAAAGAAAATGATCACAAAAGCAGTTCAATATTTTGAGTAGCGGCTAAATTAGATGTAGACAATCACCTTAATGCTCACACACAGCTTTGATTATTACAATCCATATTTTTCATCCAGTTTCAAAGGTTGCCGTGTTTAATGAAGTGTGAACCATTTTTTACTAAAGCACTAGAACAGAAGCTTTTTTTCCAAGCACAAGAGTTTGTGTAAGCAGCGCTTCTAGAAGACTCTTATCAATACTAAAATATAAAATATATATATATAGTCTAAGACATGACAATTTAATATACTATTCTAATTATTATAAAGATGATCTGCAGGTACTGACAGCTACTAACAGTGAAAATACAAAAGCATAAAAGTAAATAAGATCATTAATATACAGAGTAAAGCCAGATTCAGAGTTGAAGCTAGCCCAGGCATTGTGAATTAATGTGCCATAAAAATGTAACTGTGCATCTCATATACTCCTGCCTCTCTATCCATCCTTACTAATTGCTATAATAAGGCTAGCTGGATAAAACAAACAAACAAACAAACACACACACACACACGAAAACTCTTTGTTTCATGTATATGAAGACCCTATTTCAGAAAATTATATTATATTATGCCCACTTTCAGATCTACTGCTATCTACCACTACCAACCTTGCTTGCCAACGGTTACTTTTGTTGCAAAATAAATTAAAGGCCAAACATGAATCTATTATATGCCCAACCCCGTCCTTTATAACAATACCCCCATTATTCTACAAGTAGTGTTCTGAACTGGCAGACTAGATGGAGCATTGTTTAGAAGGGGTGACTATAGCACGATAACTGTGAGCTACTGAAGAGGCTAGCTCATATCACAGTTTTCCTGTTCTATATTTTGTCAAGTCCCAAGCACCAAAACTAGACTGCAAGCCATGCTGGCTGGGGAAACTGTGTATATTAGGCACTATATAACAAAATACAAATAAATTGCAAATAAATCTTAAATGAATCCCATGGGGAAATAAAACAGAACTGTCTGGGGATAATAGGGAAACAAGTGGGTCTATAAAATGACTGACCCACCAACTAAGGGATGATCACTTGGAGGGTGGAGTGGGTATGATACGCCTGATCACTCATAGGATATTACAAGGGCAATGAGAATCTGCACTAGCATGTAAGGACCATCACGTACAAATGTCTTGATAGAGGAGTAATTGAAAAGGGACCACTAGAACACGAGTGCAACCTATTCAAATATTAACCAGAATGGAGGCAGTAAAAAGAGCTCATACTGTTCTGATTTCACAAATGAAAGAGTCAAATTTAAGTGCATATCCATGGGGGTGTTCGGTGTCTATAAATCATTTTTCCTCATGAAATGGTATGTTATTTTCATATAGAGCACTTGACAAGTCTTGTCATAGTAGTTATGAGATAAAATGAAAATCTTGTCGCAGCTGTTTTACAGATGACCTTCAAAGCCGCTGGAGAGTTCTCCTTAGCAGAGAATGCATAGCTGTTAATACTTCACTCTAATTGAGTGACGCTAATGCCACACAAAAATGCTTTTGCCAGCACTGCAGAAACGCTCAGTCAAGATCAAAAGTAGATACAATGATCCAATCCATTTTGCAGCAAGTATTATCTCAGCAGGTCAAACTTCCCAATAACAATGCATAAAATTGGATTTCGTAATCCAGGTAAACAGAAATACGCTGAAATAAGCTATGAAGTCTGACAACCATCAATTCAAAGCAACTAACAAATGCTCCATAAAACTGACTGATGTTAGCCCAGACTCCAACAATTAATAATATATATGTTATTTTCTTCGTGAGATTGGAAATTACCATCAAATACTGTGCTTATAGTCCAACATTTCTTTATTTAAACAAAAAAGAAAATCTTTCCAAATGACCTTCCTATCATACAGCTTAAGCAAACAGCAATCTCAGACTGTTAATATGTTCATAGTTTTCCCATTTAGTGCACACTGCTAAATAATTAATTTTAATGTCCCTTCAGTAAATTAAATCAGCCTGGAATGTAAGAACTAACAAATTAACCTCAGCTGTGATTTTCTCAGAGATATCAAGCGTATTAACGTCCCCTGTCTCACTCTAAAATGCAGGTACATAAATGCATGAAAAACACAAAATGGAGACAGCTGAAGACATGTTCCATAATTAGGATTTCTTGAAATTAAATGTAAAGCAAGCACTACAAATTTAAGTGATGTCAGAGTGCCCTCCACTGCTGGGTTGCGGTATAACATCTTAGATAATCTGCAGGTCTGGGGATGTGTTTTTCCACTATGATATGTAGTCTCATAAAGATCTCTCATTATAAAAGACAAACAGGCTCTGTAAGTGGAAACATGGAAAACATCTGAAAGAAGCACTAAGGGTTTTGTTAACATTAAAGTTTCAGGAAATATAGATATTCCATGTGGTTTGCTAAAAATTACTCAATGGTCTATTACAAATATAAGACAAAAATGTACCATACTGTGTGTTTTGTAAATTAAGACTTTATGACGGTGCAAAATGTATTTAATTTTTTTCCCAGGGAAATATTTGTGTGCTGCATGCAAGACCAGACAGTATTTCCCTGAATACAAAAAAAAACAAAAAATAGATTTGCGCCCCTTACATCTTACACCATGATTTGTCCAGCTGCAAATTGCCCCCTTAAACTGGATTTGCTCCTAACGCTAAAAGATGTCCTTGGTCTCCAGGTCCCAATGCTGTCAAAACTAGGTCAATATAATGCACTTTTTGCAAACCACCAAAATATATTGTAGGAAATTCAATTCAGTATGAAAGTCTCCGGAACAGTCCACGATGGACTCTCTACTCGTTTCAACGAACGAAGATTACCTTACTGTAATGGAAGCAATGTGTGCAGACCTATATAACGTGGCTAACTGAACTTCCCCCATAGAATCATATTTTGCTCCCATTATTTTGCATATGATCACAAGTTTCATGTTCTTTGTATTTGTTGCTAGCAATAACTTAATTATTAATTAAAGAGAGATCCATGGGTTGTGAAGTTGATTCACATACATAATCTTGTCTCTGACAAGAATGCTTGAAAACATGTGATGAACACAGATGTGTGTAGTGAAAAATACATATAAGGAAGCAAATAAAGTAGTACCTTACTAGGGCTCGGTAACTGTGGGTGTCATCCCAATGATGTGAGTATTTGGGATCCTCTAGGTCTACTTCAAAATTGAAACTTAATGATATCATTGTACAGAGCATAGTAAATACGAGATTGGTTTTCAATGGGAGAGTGTGATGTAGTGGAGCGCTCAAGTAGCTTTTGTGCAAGATATATAGAAAAATGAAAAAGACTCCACAAATGTATTTGTACAAAACATCAAAAAACATTTTCCATAACTTTTCATGGTAAAATCCAGGGGGTAAATGTATCATCTTGCTATTTATGCAAGTTGCAGGAAATTGGCAACTTTGCAGTAAAAATTTAAAGCGGTGATGGATTGTAAAGGTACAATCCATTGCCGATTTAAATTTTTACTGCAAAGTCGCCGATTCCTGGCGACTTGCATAAATCACAAGATGATACATTTACCCACAGAAGTCTTGATGAAGAATGCCTATAAAATCCTAACACCTGTGCAATGCATTCTCAACACAGAATTGACATATCTGTACAGACCAGACTCCTATGTTGCCAACGGGTAAAGCTATACACGCCGAAGTCTAAACTTAACTGACAGTTCTGTAATGTTTATCCACCAATGCTGCAGTTCATGCCCCTGATAGTTACATCTGCTTTTTTTCACTAAGATGGTTATAACAAATACATTTACAATAAGAGTGATTTAAGAAAGTGTACAAGCGTAGTACAAAGACTGTTTGGGACGTCACACCGTACGGCTACGCAAAATTACCAATTCTGTATATAGAAGCACACAGATTTGCAGCTATGCTTGCAGGGGTGCAAGTTTGTAGTGTTATGGGAGGAGAAGGGTGGATCAGGGGCGTTCCTAGCTGTGCATGGGTTAGCTGCATAATTCCACTCACTTTTTCACCCACAAGCAAAACACAAGATTTCATTTTCATGACAAGAATTTCTAAAAAAAAAAAAAAAAAAAAAAAAAAAAAAGAGATAAAGGGGTGAAAAAGGTGATCTGTGGTAGAAAGGGCGCTCCTTGATCTGTGGGAGAGCATAACTCTTCATCAACGCTTATTTATAATAGCACCACAAAACTACGGTACATATGAGGTTGACTGAAGGTGCAGAGGTGAGACACAGGTTTAGATGGGGTCCTGTTTGTGAGAGCTTACAATCTAGAGGTGTACTTTTCCATCACTTCTGAGATGGTGAAGATTGGGTCTTTCCTATACTTTCAAAAAGACCTATGCAGACACACATCAACAAATAGTAAAAGAATTCTAACATGCAAAACTACCATCAGTCATAAAGACAATGCTCATTCATTGCTAAACCAAGCAGTTTTTAAGACGAAAATTTAATGTTTTTAATTTTTAGACTGGATTGTGATGTTTCATTCTGTCTACCATGTGTCTTTACAGGTGAATCAAAAAAACTACACGTGGTCTGATGTAATGGGATTGGAAACTGTGTGTGACCTGGAAATTCAGATGCTAGACAACTAGGTAGACTTAAAGGAATAAAGATGCTGTACAAGGCCACATGTTTTGCGGTTTGTAAATTACACTTAATGTTTAGTCTTAATTTAGAGCTTACAAACATAAGGTTCTAGCTTTCAGTATGTTTTCTGGTACTGTGTAATTACCTACAACAAAAGTATCCTAAAGTACCCTAAAAATTACCTGAGGTGTTTTATCATTCTGATCATGGAAAACTATCAGTGTTGTTTCTTAATGCAAAGTTATGCTAATGAAGAACCCCATCTAAGCCAAGATACTTATAATTAACTCATACAGTAGCATGGTATTGTGTATGGGGAGATCATACCTACTGACTTGCAAGGCAACCGATGTGGTGTACAACTTGCAAAAGAATTAGTTATCAAACTATTGTAAGCACAAATAAACTGATTACTATAATAAACATAATTGCATATTGCGCCAGGAACAGGTGGCAGTTGCCGTCTCCAGGGGCAGATGGCAGCAATTTGCAAGACAGCAGACACTAAACGAGAAAGGCCTGTAATCTGGTGCAACCAATTATATCAGGCCACAAGTAAATAAATAACAAAGCAACATGTCATGTGATGGCAGAGGGGAAAGAAAGAGGATGTCACAGTGCAGACACAGCTCAGAGGAGTGTTTCAAAGACTCTCTGCTCACTACATCATGTGCCATGTGACTGTGGTTGCCATGGTAGTCCAGAATCAGAAATTATTAATAGCTACTTGATGAATAAAACAAGGGAAATGGTAAGTACCAATATTGTTCTTATAGCATGCCAGTTATTTATGTTAAAAAAACACTGATTTTTTTAATGGCATTGCTGCTTTAAGTAATGAATGGAAAAAGGAGAGGAAGGTGAGAGACCCAGCTATTGACTATTTTCTCAACGTGAATCGATACATGTCAGATAAAATCTCCAGTTATTATATGTTAGACAGATGAAACTTATGTTTGTTTGACCATAGCAATTTCATAATATTTTGCAAACCATAATATTATCAAATAGGTATATTAATTAAAACACATTGTTTCCTTTCATCCTTACTTAAGGACACCATGTTTATAAAATATATGTTCTATGTAAGATTTGGCAGCTGATGTTGTTAATGTTGCATATTTAAACACGCACACTCCAACAGATTTACAGCCCAGAGTTTAATAATGTATAAACATTTCCAATGGTCTAATCAGACTAATGTAGAGGATATAAACAAAAGGTTCTTGGGATTGTCCTCTCTATTTTATGTCAATAAACAACCTGAACAATATTTCCTCAATGAGAATATCACTTTAAGGAATTTCAAAGAGGACTTATAAAGAAAATATGGGGACCTTAATAATGACATTTCAACACTGGCTAGTAGTTCCTATAGCAACAGCAAGTCAGAGGTGCCCAATGTGAGTTCTCAAGGGCCCCTGCAATCCAACATTTAAAGATACTCCTGCTAGGCCCACACTTGTATCCAGTACATGAAAAGAAGGCTCTTGAGAATTTAGCAAATTAAAAACATATCACACAGTATATATACAATGTGCTGCTCTAATAATATCTGAATCTCTTCCTCCAGAGATGATTTATCTTTGTTTATTAATGAAATATCTATTTTTACAAGACTTGTCTCCTTCTGTTCTTCTGTGTGTGATTTCACAGATGTTAATGAAAAACAAGTAACATTCTAAGTCACACTATACCTAACAATTTAACACAAAATGTATGCAGAATTACATTACAAATTGCATGCAGCTTTGCTATAATTTGGAAGAAATGGTGTGCTGAACAAATTATATAGAGCAAGCTTGCTAATGTGTATGCATGTGTGGATTAAATACAACATTCAATTGGCCGAATTTTAAATAGTGGTATTCATATCCTGCAGATACGCCTCACGGTCTTATGGGGATACATTTATGAAAACTGCTGCACAAGTGACTGCAGGGAGATGCTGTATAAACCACAGCCACTAATCAGACCTGGATTTTCTAAACAGTACTAGAAAAATTGCAGAAGCTAACGGTTGCTATGGGTTACAGCACCTTTTTGGATAAATGCCGGCAACCAGTTTTCATAAATGAACAACACAATTCACAGTCTAATTAAACATGGATCTGGTAAACAATTAACAGTAGGTAATGTCACCCATCTTTCTTAAATGGCATATAATCTCTAAAAAACATAAAAGGAGTTACTGAAATGTACCTGAAAATTCCAACATTGATCTTAATGGTATAAGTGTGTAGTTAATAATAATAAAAAAAAAGATCCATTTACAGCTAACTATAGTGCATCAATGATCCATTATAGGCAACATGGTAACGCCTCATTTGTTAAGAACAAAAAAAAAAAAGTATCATTACAACAGAAAAGCATAAACCAGCCATAGTAAGCCACTGCTGAAGAATACAGACAGCTGCGAAAATAAAAATTCAATATCAAATGACAAATCTCCCTGGATTAATCATCTAAGCAATAATAATGGAATCATTATCTAAGTGTCATATTTTAAATTGACATTTTAACCTCCCCACAGTATTGAATGCAATGAATAATGTTTCTCTAAATGTTAATATTATAATGGCTGCCCACAAGCTCAGTTACATATCCATCATCTTAAAATTGAAAATATATTAAAGAAATATGAATCTTCAGGTTTTTATTTTTGCAGCCTTATTGAACTTACTACAATTGCATTGCCTGCCCTGGGTGTTTGTCTTTCAGAAATGACTACAGTGCTATATATGGGATGCAGACTTACAGCAAGATTTCCATATACATTAAAAATGAACTTGTCATAAAACATGTTTATGTTTATATAAGGTCAGTCATTTAAAGCATACCCAGTTACCTACATAGGTTGACATAGGCTTAACCAATATTCAAGAGGATGCAGCTTATCAATTCACCAGGGATATCACCTTATGACACCTGCGTCAGTCATGTCACTAGGTCCCAGAGAAGAAAAAGGCAGAATACACCATCCCACAAAAGGGCTACCTACACTGTGAAAATGGGAAGCCTACTTTCTGCAGGGCAGTTACATCAGATGCACACCAACAGTTAAAAGCATATAAATAAAGCATCATAACTTTACCAGAATCCAACTTTTGTTCCTAAATGAAAAGTAATATTTAATTATAGATTTACCTCTACGACAGGCACGTTTTCATTAAGTTCTGTAGTATGTGCAGCCAACAAGCCAATGACCCTCACCACCTTTGCACGTCTGTATGGATGAAAATAAACTTTATTAGAGTGCCCTCAGTAACACACTGAAATACTTTGTTTAACTTTATGGTTCAAAATCAAGCAGACGATCAACATTAAGCACATGGAAAAATAATGAAATTGACAAATTATATTGTTATCATTTTCATAATTTGTCCATCTGGACTAACACAGGACAGCAAGAATCCTTCTTCATATATAGAGGATTCTCCCCTACAGCTTGTTGAGATTCGGAAGAAATACCATCATATGATATCTGTGACAGGCCTGTTTTCTACTTACATCATGAGAGTGTCATTCCACATGTTTTATATAAGAATGTTCAACTGTTATACAGAACTTCACTATATACACTTATTTTTCTTTTTTGAGATTTATTGAATCAAGATCTGTTTGAAGATACTGGTTGAGATCATAAATTGAATATAATTGTGAACACTTTAATATTGTAAATTGTCACTTTATACTTTTTTTGGTTCAAAAATGTATATCTAACTTAAAATTCTTAGGTTATTTTTTCCTAACACTATTATAGGCAATATGTGATTAGTACTTATAACATTCGCAGCGTACAAGGTGCCCTGAGGGGATATACATTGAAGAGACCAAGCAGAAACTGCAATCCAGGATGAATCTACACAGACACACAATAAGGAAGTCTCTGGACACCCCCGTGGGTAAACACTTCTCTTGACTAAGACACATTATGACAGATTTAAAACTCTTAATACTAAAAGGTCTTTTTAAAAATGACAGGGAGAGAAAAATATGGGAATTCAAACTGATAAGAACATTCCAGTCATTAACTCAAGGGCTCAATCTAACACCTAAATTTATGACACACTTCACACCCCACAGCAGAGAAACTCCAGATCTCTGAACTCTATGAACTTTTACTCTTTCATCTGTAGCGAAAATCTTCGTTTTATTACTTTAGCTTATCTTAATGATGCATCACACCCCCCCCCCCCCTGTACAAATTTCTGATGCAACAGCTTTTAAATGTTGTGCCTTTTCCTCAGTCATTCATTTGTAAACTGGCCTGATGAAGGGGCCTCTATGCTCTGAAAGCCACCAAATATAGTCCATTTTTTTGGGGTTAGCCAATAAAGGTATCACTCCTATAATACTTTTGTCTTTTTTGACACAAAAGTATTTAACATCACATAGATTTTTCTGGCTAACAGGGTACTGCAATAATAATAATAAAAAATAGTTTTTTGCTACAACATCCGCAATAATAAAGACAATATTACCCTATCAAAATTTTCTAATACAAGGACATAATGGCGTTGGACATATTTTAGTGCTAGTGATCAATGTAAGCGAATGCTCAATGCAGAGTGGCTAAGTGGTTAGCACTTCTGCCTCACAGCGCTGGGGTCATGAGCTCAATTCTCGACCATGGCCTTATCTGTGTGGAGTTTGTAAGTTCTCCCCGTGTTTGCGTGGGTTTCCTCCGGGTGCTCCGGTTTCCTCCCACTCCAAAAACATACTGGTAGGTTAATTGGCTGCTAACAAAATGACCCTATTGTGTGTGTTTGTGTGTGATTGTGTTAGGGAATTTAGACTGTAAGCCCCAACTGGACAGGGACTGATGTGAGTTCTCTGTACAGTGCTGCAGAATTAGTGGTGCTATATAAATAAATGGAAACAATAATAATAACGAATACAGCAACATATTAAGGATTGTAATGTCTTAATTTTATATCATAGGTATTGTGTGTAACAATGCTAACACATGGCTTTTTCAATTAGAAGTTGGGAGTAATTTAGAAGAGAAAGCATGACTAAGCAGAATGGACAGAAATTGGAATGATTAGCTATGGACAGATGGATTACACCGAGATAAAACTACAAGACTCCATAACAGATTTGTGATCACACAACCTGAAGAATATCTAATGTAAACTTACATGGTAAAGAAAGGTTAAAAAAAAAAAAAAAAAATATGCTGATTCCTTGTGCATGCTGAATTGTGTCTTGTTGAGAAGTAATGCGTCATGTGCTTGCATGTTTAATAGAGATGTTCACTAAACCCCATGTTTTGGTTTTGGATCTGGATCAAGTTCGTGTTTTGGTTTTGACAAAACCGTCCTCGCGTGTTTTGGTTTTCGTTTTGGATCTGTATTTTTTAGAAAAATCGCTAAAATCACTTAATTTTGCTCTTTTTTTGTTCCTACATTATTATTAACCTCAATAAAACTAATTTCCAGTCAATTTTGACCAACTCACAGGTCACAATATTATTTTCATCCACTTTCGGACAAAGACTGCAGTGACCTGGCTGGATGCTAAGCGAAAGAGCAACAACACAAACACACGGCAGTTCATAGCACATCTAGAAATCATTGCCACACAGCAGTGGCAGAAAAAATAAGTGGTGCAAGATGGAATTGTCCTCCCAACCACCCTTATGTAAGATATTGAAAAGGACATGTACAGTTTAGCAAACCAAGCACTCCAGCGACAAGGAGTGCCATTTTTGTGGCTGAAGTGCTTGGTTTGTTTGGGTCCCCACAAAACAAGCTCCCAATAGCTTAGCTGCCTTAAGCCCAACAGTGCTGTCAATGAACTCTACATTATTAAACCATGTCTGCTCGTGCTGCATCTTTAATCTCCTTCTCCTCTCTGGATACCTCCCTCTCATCCCTGAAGAACTGCCAAACTTATGTAGACAGAGGAATGGATATAACAACTGGAGTGGCATTACATCTGCTTCAGAAAGACTGTGACATGGAACATGTGGGCAGTATGGAATATGTCATGTTGTAATGCATTGACCAGAGATTTAAACAAATATATAGATGCAGTTGAGGAGACCGTACTTAAATTAACACATGACCCACCAGATGTGATACCGGATTTAGCTAGTGGAATTGCTTAGTTTCATCTACTCCTTCAATTTTTCTAGCTGCTTTTACAAAAGTCCAATTAGGGGAATTACTTGACTCAAGCTAACAGTGTCTGAACTCACTTAACAGGTGACTACTTAGAATGGTTTCAGTACCTTGCACAACATAAATGATAATGTCACCAATATTGTGAAAGCATTACAGCAGGGAAAATCCCATCACATTCCCTGCTTTGCTCAAACAATCAACTTGGTGGTACAGAGCTTTTTGATAAATGACAGGGACATGCAGGAGATGCTATCTGTGGCCCAAAAAATGCGGGTCATTTTCGGCATTCTGCAACAGCATGTAGGAGAATGCAGCTGCTGCAAGAAGAATCGAATATGAGAGGGAATGTACTTTAGTCCAGTGTAGAATACTTTCCCTGTTGTGCAAGGTGCTAAAACCACTCTAAGTAGTCACCCTTTAAGCGAGTTCCGACACTGTTAGCTCAAGTGATTCCCCTAATTAGACTTTTGGAAACGCAGCTAGAAAAATTGAAGGAGGAGATGAAACTAAACAATTCCGCTAACTATGTAGGACAAGATCTATGTAGATCAAGTACTTTATTTGCTTCCCCAGGATCCGAGAGTTATCAACATCTTGAAATCAGATCACTACATTTTGGCAACTGTGCATGATCCTAGGTTTAAGAGCTATGTCTTCTCTTTCTTCTTTCTTTTCAGCTGACCCAGATCTCAAGAGATGCAATGAGATCCTGGTCAGCAAGCTCAAGTGGTACATGACACTACTCCTCATCCTCCCTGTTTCTTTGGCAACTTCTGCTAGTAAAAAAACACTAAGCTTTCCCAAGATTACCAGTGGTGATGCAGATGAGTCCACACAACATTTTGACATTTGGTCTGGTCTAAAAGAAATGCCTAAAAATTGTGACAGCTCTGTCGTACAATGACCTACAAATTCCATGGGGGAATGCCATTACCGGCAATTACATCAAAGTGCAGAGACATCTGTAATGGTGGATTCCAGCGGGGATGAATTAGTATTGTGTGAGGTTGATGTACACACTGATGACAGTGTAGACTGCAGATGCTGAGATCTAGCTGATAGAAGGGAGCTAGCTGATGCTGGTATGCTTGGTAATATTTTGGGTAGAATGGCATGTTGGCAATTTTATGTTTTTCTACAGGAAACTTTCACCTTTATTACAGAGGTGTTTTTTTCTTTAAAAAAAGTAATAGCTATTTTACTTTTAAAGAAAAAAACACTGTGCACTTGAACATAGGCTTTAGCACATAACGTAGAGTGATTAGTATCATCATGACTGAGACTGCAGAGTCACAATGTGACAGGAACAATGTGACTGAAGACTGGAGAGTGACAAGAACAATGTGACTGGAGACTGGAGAGTGGCAAGGACACTGCAACCCCTCCTATTTATGTATAAACTAGGCACAGTAGAATGTCACTGCAGATTTTGAAGAACACTGACAGCCCTATTATTTCTATTTCAGCAATGACAATTAGCAATGGACCTCTCCTGTTTCTGTGTGAGCTGTAACTCAGTAAAATGTGACTGGAGACTTAAGAAAACTACCACCCATCCTCTTTCTGTTTTAGATACGATGCTGCCCAACTGCACTAGAGACTGCCAAGGACCGTGCTACCCCTTCTGTGTCTCTCTGTGAAATGGCGATCGACTGCCGTGGATGGCGGTACTTGTAAAATCCAAAACTCGCAAGATCAGATAACGCAACAATGACGTTTTGCCTCGTTCTCACATCCGAGGGCGCACAAAAGTACCAGGCCGACTCGGATCAGCGAAATTCGGTGGGCTCAGTACTCAGAGAGCCGAGCATCTCTAATGTTAAAACTTTAAGGTGGCTGATTTGGCAAACTGCATAAGCTTCAATATTATTGGAATTGTACAACTACAGAAGGACTTGCTAATCTGTAGAACAAACCATCTTGAGACTTCACTATAAGCCTGTATTATAATCCATGTGTGCCTGCTGTCACTGTCTGGGAAATAAAGGTCTGCAAGAAAAGTTCTCTCTTTGAGTTGTTAAGTTACTACATTGGAGGTGATAAAGAAGGCCCAGGCATTCCAAAAAGGAGTTCCAGCAATCAGATTCATTTTGAAGCATTTTACACCTTTATAGTAAAAAAACAAAAACACTTAAATTTTACAACAATCAAGGTAGACAAATAATTGCCACGTCCCCTGGTCCAGTCAACCATGCCTCTTATCTGGCCAGCCAATGCCCAATCAGCCAGTCAGACCCAAGACAAACAAGCCCACCTCCTTCAGGCCAATGAAAGTCGGGGATTGAGGGGAAGAAATGCTAAATGCATTTTCTTTTTTGTAAGCTTGAAGCTTTCTACAGCTTGTGTGACTCCCATAGCGCATAGGTGTCTGGTTCACTAATGCATTGAAGTTTAGCAACAGTGTGGTAGCATTTTTACTCTGAGTTTTAAACACTACGTTAGCACACGTGATATTGTCCCAAGCAAAAAAAAGTGTTTTGCTTTTTTATTTGTTTTCATTTAAAAAAAAAAGGGGAAGCTATTAATAAGAAAGCCAGAAGTAAAAGTAATAATAAAAAAAAGGTTCATTTCATGAACTATAATTCACCATACTTTAACCTAAACAAAATAAACGAATCTAAATAATAACGTATTTTGAGAAAAGAGTCTGAGGAATTGCACATTGGGAAACTGTTGCTTTATATTATAAATAATGTATCTCTATTGAAACTCTATTGTAAACATACATTAAAAAAAAATTAAGTAAATTCTGATTTTAATTTGTATTACTCATAGAGATTCGGGACAAGTATAGGAAGCATGAAAAAGAGCAAAACATGTACTGCTCAGATTCCAGGAGATCGTGGACTTTTGTATTCTACAGAGACTTCATTGAATGTTTTATCAGCTTCCTCTGTACATACAGAATAGGACAATTTCTTATAAATGTTTAAGTACTGTTTTCTGGTAGAGTACTTGGTGGCATCAAGTGAATGTGTTCTTTACGTAATAAGATTACTGTGTTAAAAAAAGAAGAGTGCTCTTAACCAAACACACTATATTTAGATGCCATGTATAAGGTTAGAATAATTCTAAAATGATCCATTAGAGAGCACTGTTGCACAGGAAATAAATTTATATTATATATATATATATATATATATATATATATATATATATATATATATATATATATATATATATATATATATATATATATATATATTGGATGTAATGTTCTTGCAATTAAGCACAATCCTTTAAGGTTATGCAACAAGCTTACAGTACAATTGCCACGCTGGCCATTTTCTTGTGAAAATATACATAACATTAGGACTGTTAGCTGGTCAATGCCCTGCATTCAGAAATTAAGCAGCTAGCTTGAGAATCTAAATGTAGGGGTAGATTTAGCAAGCTTTGTAAAAGGAAAGGAAGAAAGGAGGTGTTACCTATTGCCCAGAGCAAACAATGAGATTCTAGCGATCATTCATCTAGTACGTATAGAACATGTTAGCTAGAATCTGACTGGTCACTATGGGCAACACCTCCATTTTTCCCTTTTTTAGAAGGTTTGGTAAATCTATCCCACAATGTTTGTCGTTTACCGTTAGGATGGACTACACACTTGCATAACTACAAAAGCATTACTGACAAAGATAGTGGATCATCAACTGCCATCAATTACTACTTTCCTTACTAACTGAAGACAATAGATTAGCACATCTCATGCGTCATGTTACAATACTGGCAGTGATATCATGCAAAAGGCTCTTATTATTATTATTATTATTATTTTTTTAATTGAAGCCTGAGGTGTGTGCTCCAATCATCCAGTGCAGTGCAGTACTGTGTTTTTGGACCCTTCCCTAAAGGGAAAGGGCCTGTTCATCTCTATCCCCTGGAGCCATAGGGCCCAGTAGGGGTATAGGGGTCTTCAAGGCCCCCTTTGTCGAAGCTTGGGAGGGGGCCCTTTGATATCTCCAATCCCCAAGGTTCCCTCAGGAGACAAAGGTTTTCAGGCCCACCTCCACCGCAAGGCTCGAGTGGGCCTCTTTCCAGAAGGAGGGAGCCTCTAATAACTTTGGCAGAGGATTGCTCAACAGGTAACTACCAAACTCCTCCAAAAAACTTAAAACACACACACATAAACCATAAAAAAATGCTAAATTACTGTTTGCAATATGCTTATATTGTATTGGTGTGTCCAAACTCTCCCCCCCCCCTCCTCCCTCCCTTTTTTTTTCCTTTTTGTATCCCCCGTTCCCTCAATATATTTCAATAAAAACGATTAATGTTAAAAAAAAAAAGACAAGAGAGGTCATCTGTGGTCATCTTCCAAACATGTTTGGTAATAAGCCGATTTTTCTTCTCAGCCTATGGCGCAGACCAGCCGCAGAAATCCTACCACTGGTTGGTAATCGGTCGTCACCTGGTCCTCAACAAACAATAATAATGCAAACAACAATTTGCTTGCGTTATTAAAAACAAAATGTCAGTCTATACTAGAGATGCTCACTGACCCCCGTGAAGTGGTTTTGGTTCTGGATAAGTTTCGTGTTTTAGTTTTGGCAAAACCACCCTCGCGTGTTTTGGTTTTGGATCTGTATTTTTTTCTTGAAAAATTGCTATAATCACATAAATTTGCTCTTTTTTTGATCCTACATTATTATTAACCTAAATAACATTAAGTTCAAGTCATTTACATTTTGACCACCTCACAGGTCACAATATTATTTTTATACACTTTTGGACAAATACTGCAGCGATCTGGCTGGATGGTAAGCGACAGAGCAATGACTCAAAAACACAGCAGTTCCTGACATACAGGATCATCATGACTGGTGGCAGCAGCTGCTTGGTGCTCCTGCTCTTTTGTGTACTGCTGTGAATCCATTTTGATAACACCGTACACTTTGACTGCAAATTCAGAAGAAAAGCCTGTATATATAACTTTGCCTGCCCAACTGCTCTACACTCTGCACTACCCCTTCTGTGTCCCTCTCTCAAATGGCGCTAGATCGCCGTGGAGGGCGGTATTTATAGATTCCAAAACTCGCGAGATCTGAGATCCGACGACATAACAATGACATTTTGCCTCGGATCCCCTAAGATTGGGGAAGTTTCTGAAATTTGTCCTCTACATTTTCCACATTGGCAGCCACATACATCATACTTAATACAGAGCAACGCTATTTTCTCCAAACCTACCCTATTTTCACAGAACAACTTGTGCTCCCCCCCCCCCCCCAAATATATAGTGAGTGCTGTGTTGCACAGTTTGTACGCAGCAGCACATCCTAACACATAACAGTAATAATGCACAGATGTATTCAGCATCCATCCCTGGCTCATTACCTTGCAATCTATCCTAATTTCTCCCTTTTCATCTACCCTCCGCATAGAGTACTATATTGGCTACTGCAATCCCTGTTAGGGAGTGAGCAGGTGAGTGATCTTGCATGTAATGAGACATGCCCGCTTGGCCTTGGTTGAGTGAACGAAGAAATGTCACACTCCACCTCTTAGAGCTGATCTGCATCAGCGTATGGTGATGTCAGCATCTCCCCTAATATGCATTGCAATTTCTTGTTAGTTTATAATACAGCACACATTGTGTGTCTGTGCCCCTCAGATCTGCACCCTGGTCGGTGGCACATATTGCACTACCCTAGTTGTGGCCGTGCACACATACAGTACACCAGCAAATAGATGTGTTTCAGACAAGCTTTGGCCTAGTCAGTGCAGGAGAGGTTGTTCTTGTCAGCAGTTTGGTTGCTTCTACAGCTCTTCACACTGCTGATCAGGGTAACCAGCCCTGCAGTGTTCAGGCCACAACTTGCGCAAAACCTTATCTGTCTGCAGGTGGATGTTTTGCTACAAAAACCCAACGAGTGGGACTCAGAGGGCTGCCATATAAATGGGATCTTTTTGGAGAGGCTTATTTAAATATTTTCCACAGGGAGCACTTCCTTCAAGTCTCTCCATTGCTATTATTGTTCTAGTGAGTTTTTGATGCGTTTAAGGGGAACATTCAATTAGCCGGGATGTTCCTCGCACTACGGTAAATTCTCTGCTGATTTTTTTCTCACACCCCATAGAGGTGCGAGGAAAAGTCTGCAGAGATTTCTTGTAAAAATCCCGCGACCGTGATGTTCCTCAGAACTGAATTGAATCTCCCCTTAAATGTGACATTTACAATTTACTTACTGTAATGACAATATTTCTAGTAAGTACCTAGTAAATAAAGTAGTTTTTCACATTTACATAAACATTTACATAATTATCTAGCAGGATAACATTACAGTCCTTTAGTGGGATTCCTAACCAGCACATAACATTGTTCGATGCCCTCCTAGTCCAGCTACATTAACAGTTTGGACGGAGCCATGGCCAATTCCATCAGCTTCCGCATACCATGCACACCCCAATCTAAGCTGCTTGGATGCCGGGAGAGGTTTAATCAGCCTCATTTCATAGCGCTCTACAAGGGGTGGTAGGTAGCGGATCAGAGTGCAGGTAATGTGGTGGTCCTGGAGAAGGAAACTGCAGCTGAAATGTGGGGGCGTGGTCTGGGGTACTCAGCAAGAGTTACCCCACAGGACAACTCCTTTAAAGCACGGGTGCAAAACAATATTAGACACAATCCTACAAATGTTGTATCTATATAATTGAATCTCTGTTACCTGCCCTCCTCTAACTCTTCCATTGTCACTCCGTAAGCTCTACCCTTCTTGTCCAAAATCTCAAGTAACTCCTTATGGAAATATTTTATTCTATTTCTTTACTTCTATGGATTGTGCTGCACTTGAATTTAATGATATGATTTGTATACCATTTATCTATTTATTAACATTTATTAATATAGCAACAACATACACTGCAGCACTTACAATTAGGAACAAACACAATAATAAAACAAGACAAGGAAGTAAGGTAACTACCTTTTGTTATTGTTAATTACACTTCCCTCAACAAAGCAACAAAAATCATTTAAAAGGAAGCAATACACAACTTACATGTCCCAATTTGGCGCCCCTCGTAACTGCTGTATGAGAGATAGAAACTGTAACACAAAAGACAGAGGATTGTATTTTACCACATCCGAAGAAATAGCTATAAGCTGTATGCTAGGAACACAATTATAAAGAAACCAAAGTAAATAATGTCAACCACTTTTGGGTTGAGCTTTAACATTACACGCACGTTTCAATATAAAACAGTATTCCGTACTCCTGCAAAACTTGTAGCCATTATTATTTACACAGCAGACTGTGGAAAACATGCTAGAAAGTCATTTTTAACGGATGAAAAGGTTAATATACATAGGTTAATACATATATATTTAATTACATTCATTATTGCAGAATTGTAGAAAAAAAGTATGTCTCTTTAAATGCACTGATATTAAATATTTTAAGTGTGTCTTAATGTAATTAAATATATATGAAATTAACCTTTTCATCAGCTTCTGACAAAAAGGACGCGAAGTGTGTGTGAGTGGTAGGGAATTTAAATTGTAAACGCTAAAGGGGCAAGGACTGATGTGAATGATCACATATGCTCTCTATAGCGCTGCATAATATGAGTGGTGCTATGTAAATAAATGATAATAATAACATTATGAAAGATTAATATGTAGGTCACGTATTCACTAAAAAGAGAATTGGCGCCATCGACCAAGAAGAGGTTTCAAATATGAAAGGTGTTCTGTATCGAGGGACCTGAAAGCAATCTGCTGCTTGTCACTGTACAGCTGTGGTTCCATTACAAGATCTGCGCTATCCAATGACAAGCTGCAGATTGCTTTCACATTCAGATATGCCTGCACCCTGACTGATGTTTGCACCATCATTCCATTCAAGAAAAAATCATTACAAGATAACAGTTGGAGGTCTAAATGGAGACAACCCACTCGGTCTACTTGAAGTGGGAGAACTAACTAGGGGTGGGTTTAATTATGAAATACTGTGCTATTTTCTATATCAGTCTGCAAAGTAACCAAACCTGTAACATAGACACTAGCTGGTGGCTTGAAACAACACTTAGTGCAGAACAATAATAAAAATGTCAAACTTTACTCACAATCTGGGAGTTGATAAGCTTAGTGGCCACTTCTTTATGTCCAGAAACCGTGCACAGGTAGCAGAGTAGGTTTAGTTTTGCCCGAGGTGCTGTTTTCTCTGTAGAGTCCAGTAAGGAGAAGAGCTGTACAAGAAAGCTGTTCCATTCAGGCTCTTTCAGAGAGGCAAGTTTTTCAGCTGTAGACCAAAAATGTACAAATTAAAACCATACCTGATGTTTTATATAAGGAGTCCTATTTTTAAGTTTGAATTTCATAAAGAGAAACTTGGTGATAAAGATAGTCTTTCCATTTTTCAACACCAATAGTAAGAGAAAGGATGTTGTTCATGCTGCAAACAATTTATTATGGCGCATATACAAATATGGGATAGTTATTCTGTAGAAAACAGAATCAGAATAACTTTTACATGCATTCAAAAAGTAATTGTGTATAACAGTTTCTGCATAAAGTTCAGTGAACAAAGTACTGAGAAAACATTGATAAGGAGTGCCGAGACTTTGTGGGAGTCTCAGGGAGATGACAGAAAATTATTTATTTATTTTTTCAATATAAAACCACTCATGATCACACTTTTTATCCAGTTGCATAAAAGGGTAATTAAAAATATATTAATATAATAATAATATTGCCAACACGGTACTGATATCTACACTAACCAATAGAATCTGAGCCGGATTAAGCACAGCAGACACGTCGCCCTGGGCCCCCCTCTGGCCCCCTGGACCAGGTTCTCTCAAGGGGTGCCAACGGAGGGACAATGTGGTATTTGGTGGCTGGCCCATCCTCCAGGACCAGCCACCTTTCTTCATTTGGCTGTGGATTTTATGATCTGTTACTACCTCCCTTTCCTTAAATATGGCCTACTCATATCCCCATCACTGACAGATGTCATGGGGAGCAAACCACATGACAGGTGGCGTCCCATAGGCACAGAGATGCAAACAGAACAGTCTACCTTTCCAACACAGTGCGGATGGAACAAGTTAAGAGTGAGGGAAGGGATGTAGTGTCTTAATATAATGTGTGAGGGAAGGAATGCAGGGGGGGGGTCCTTAATAGAATGTGTAGGGGAAGGGAGCTGGGGGGGTCTTAATATAATGTGTGAGGGAAGGGAGAGAAAGTCTTAATATAATGTGTGAGGTAGGGCCTTAATATAATGTGGGTGGGAGGTAGGCTATTAATTTAATGATGAAGTGTGGGCTAATTATTAAATGGGTGCGATATCATTTATGGGGTGATGGTGGGGCTATTTAATTTAATTTGTGGGCCTAGTAATTTAAGGTGTGGTGATGGAACTTTTAATTCAACACTAAGGTGGTTTAAATGTGGGGCTGAGTTTGGGGAGAATGACAACTATTTATGAAACGTCAATATGAATGATTTAATGGCAGTGATGTATGCGGGAAATAGGTATATTTATTAACCGTGCATACTATTAACTTATTGCCAGGGGGGGGTCTATACTGTAATCTGGGAGGGAGGTAGGCTATTAATCAAATGGTGGACTGTAGGTCGAAGTTAATGATTTAATGATGGGTGCCATTAATTTATTTGTGGGGTGATGGTGGGGCTTATTAATTTATGGTGAGGTGACTGGACTTCTAATTTAATGCTGGGTGGTTTGGGGCTATTAATTGAATGTGGGACAAAGTTTGGGGTGGAGGGATATTTATTTAATGTGAATATGAATTATTTAATTTCAGGGATGTTTGTGGAAAAGAGAATTTGTATACTTACGATAAATCCCTTTCTCTGATTCCTTCTGGAGGACACTGCTACCATGGGGCTGTAGTTGGAGAGTGTGGAGCCGGCACTTAACTAGTTAATTTGTGGCTGCTGACAAACTCCTCACCTCTGCAATCCCCTGTAGCTAGTTAGCGTAACTCTAAAGCCCCCAAGGAAAGGAAATCAAACAACCAAGCAAACAGCAGAAGAGCAGAGGGGAGGGAATGCAGTGTCCCCCGGATGGAATAAGAGAAAGGGATTTATTGTACGTATAAAATACCTCCTTTCTCCTTCTTCCTATCTGGGGGACACTGCTACCACAGGGACGTACAAAGCAGCCCCCTTAAGGGAGGGACTATCTTGCGGGCCCGGCTTGTAGTACACTACGGCCAAAGCCAGTATTTAGGACACAAATGCATTGAAGTGATAAAATTTGGTGAATGTGTGAACTGAGGACCATGTGGCTGCCAGGCATAGCTGTCAGCCGAGGCCACATTCCGTGCTGCCCAGGAAGCCCCTACAGACCTGGTGGAGTGTGCCGTAATGTCCGTAATCAGCCTTAAGATACGCCTGTGGGAAATGTGATTTTGCTAAGCTGACGCCATCTTGTTGCCTTATAGCTTAAAGACAGATTAGATACAGCTAGTTTGTAGGAGTAATTCATTTGCAAGAAACTATGCCCATGACCTTGGATATAGCAGATTGAGATAAAACAACTTCCCCGTGGGGAGTATTCCTGTGTGAAAATTAGATAATGTAGCAAGATCTGTGTAAAGGAAGCATGAGTGGTTAAAACCTTTTAGGGCGTAGTTTTCTGTAATGCAAATTCATATCTATATAACACAAAATCACATAACTAATAAAGCAGAGCTAATTGTACACACAAAACATGCAGTGTATTTAATTCTCTCCAGCTGATGAGCTCTTAATTGATAAACTGACACTTACAGGTGAACAATCTGATTTAGATTGGCACCTGTTTTATTGTAAAGGTTAGCCATCCCGCAATGGTTTGCTTGGAAGCTGACCAGCCTCTTTTTTGGGAATCAATCAGGACAAAAAAAAATTTGTACGTCGTATACCTGAGGTTCTTTGAACATGAATACGTAATGCCCTAACCACATCCAAATTTTCTAAAGCGGAACCATCGTGGAACACTGGAACCACTATTTCCTGATTAATGTGAAACCCGGAAACTACCGTATATACTCGAGTATAAGTCGACCCGAATATAAGCCGAGGTACCTAATTTTACCACAAAAAAATGGTAAAACTTATTGACTCGAGTATAAGCCTAGGGTGGGAAATGCAGCAGCTACTGGTAATTTTTTTAGATTTATTCATTATTATGTTTTTAATTTACATCTCTATATGCATTTTTATATCATGTGTGTTGTTTGCTTGTCGTCTAAGTAATGGATTGTTAACCAATTTATGACTTTCCAAAATGTATTTAGCGCACCTATACACTGTGGTGAAAAGGCTTTAACATGTTTAAATGGTTGAAAGATGTTACAATTACCTTGGTGGTGTAAGGGGGTTCAGGGTGCATTGAGTGGCGTTAGGCCATCGCTCCAGTATGTGGTGTGCCACGGAAATCCTCTATCCTTATGGTTCAGTGTGGATTCCGTGGGACTTGGGGGTGTTGCCTGCCTTCCATGCTCCAGAGTTCCACGAAAAAGGAAGGCAGCGATGGGAACAACTACAGTAAATCTCAAGCAGGCACTGCGCTGCGCCCTAGAGTCTCTAGGGAGCAAAGCTCCACAGCCGAGTTTCTGGCTACAGCCTTTTCCTTCCCCCGCAGTGGAACGCATGTGCGTTCCACCAACAGGAAGTTCGGCATTTGGAACGCAAGTTTGCGTTCCAAATGCCGAACTTCCTGTCAGTGGAACGCACATGCGTTCCACTGCGGAACTTAACAACTGAGGGACCGGACACCAGGTAAGTTCACCCGTGTATAAGCCGAGGTGGCCTTTTTCAGCATACAAAAATGTGCTGAAAAACTCGGCTTATACACGGGTATATACGGTACCTTTGATTGAAAGGAAGGGACATTCCGCAGCACCGCCCTAGCCTCATGGAAAATCAGGAAAGGTTCCCTGCAGGAAAGAGCCCCAAGCTCTGACATCGTCTAGCCGACGCTATTGCCAACAGGAATACCACCTTTCATGTCAGGAATCTAAGGTCCGCTTACAGGGGGGTTTCTGTAGCATAGAAAGTACCAAATTCAGATCCCAGTGTGCCGTGGGAGGAACAAAGGGAGGTTGAATGTGCAGGACCCCCTGCAAAAAAGGTAAAGTCGTCTGGAAGGTCCCCCAGAGGCTTTTGGAAGAAAATGGAAAGGGCCGAGGCAGAGCCCTGCGTGAAGACTCCTTTAAGGAAAGCCCGGCAGCCAGGGTACATTAAATTTACTCGTATAGTGTGCCCGGTCCTCACACCATTTAATGTAAAAGTGATAACTAAGTGGCTCGGGGATCAAAACATCAAAATTTTGGGTCCAAAGCCAGGAAACTCCCCAGACGTTAATCACATTGAGAACTTGTGGTCAATCCTCAAGAGGTGGGTGGACAAATAAAAACCCACAAATTCTGACAAACTCCAAGCATTGATTAGGCAAGAATGGGCGTCCATCAGTCAGTATGTGGCTCAGAAGTTAATTGACAGCATGCCAGGGCGAATTGCAGAGGTCTTCAAAAAGAAGGGTCAACACTGCAAATATTGACTCTTTGCATAAATTGTCAATAAAAGCCTTTGACACTTGTAATTTTACTTCAGTATACCATAGCGACATCTGACAAAAAGGTCTAAAGACACTGAAGCAAACTTTATGAAAGCCAATACTTGTGTCATTCTCAAAACTTTTGGCCATGACTGTATATGGGATTTGTGATTTTATGTTCATCTATTAGCAGCATATGAAACTTAGAATAAAAATGTTTTCCTAAAGCTGCATTACCACCAAAATTTTACTCATACCAACAGTCGGGTTTTCATGGAGCTCCATGACTCATTTCATCGCTGTGACTGGATCACTGATAAATAACTTTTGGTATAAATTTATTTAAAGGAAATAGCGCAGGCCGCTTATTTATATAATTGCAAATGCACTTATTTTTGATATTGTGTATATTGTGAGATAGGAAATCGTTATCTCTGAGATCAGGGTAGAAAATTTGTTTTTTCTGTTTACCCTTGCTAAAGGAAATACCTTATTTCTGATGTATATATCTGATACAATGAGCCTTTGTTTACAAAGCCTTTCATGTATCGTGATGTGGGAAACTGGCTTGTTTTTGGGTTTTGTTGTTCTGTGTGAATATGTATTCTGAACGGTCTGATGAAAGGCCCCATGGTAATTAGATCTTTTGATGTGTGAAGGTCCAACACTGAAGACAGGAACTTTTAATTAAGACTGGCTCCTGGATTCTTTGCATCTGAAAACCAGGTGTAGGACATCACAGTGTTTCTAGAATGTCACATATAAGTGTAAATATGGCTAGCTTTCCAATGCATGTAAATCCATGTTTGTGTAAATAGAGTACATCCTGATGCTACAAATAGCCTGTGTCAGAACTGTATAAAAGATGAGCTGTTTAAGCATGTAATGTACTCTTCTGATTTCAACTGACCTCATCACTGGGACATTTAACCAGTGAAAGCAAATAAACATCTTGCTTCAAGACCAGCTTGAAAACATCTTCAATATTGCTGTATTCCTGTGACCTGCAGATTAGACCCTAAATCTTATTCGTTCTTTGGCTGTCTGAGGTTTGGACCCAAGCTTTTCCAGTACCACCGCTCTGCCTGCTACCCATGCAGCCCTGGTTAGTGTGATAGGCCAGGGGGAGATCCATCCACAGCAACCCTGACCTATAGTGAGAGGTCAAGAGTACCAGCCCGGGTACACCAGCAATGAGGTACACTAGCAGTGTCAGTTACCCAGAAGGAACGTGGTTCTGAGTGCCACAGAAGGTGCTCAGTGGTGGCAGCATTGTAAGCCCCTCCTACTGCGGCAAGAGGGTGCATTTGGGATAACGAAAGGGAACGGTGGCAAAGTAAGCCCAGCCGGGTCCCAGCAACAACAGACAGGGTGGCATTGGCGGTCCATCCTGTCACAATCGCCCTGGATGAAAATCAGACACTTTGCGGCTGCTGAGGGGAAGCATGAACAGAAGAATCAATCAGAAGCCACAATCACAAGGGGAGGGACAGGTGAGTACAATTTAGCAATCAGGTGGTAATGCAGCTTTAAATTAAAAATGCTATTTCACCTCTGTATTGCCATCATAAGCCAGCTTTCTCAGGCCAAAACATATGGCCAAAAATTAATGGAGAGATGGATGAAATGGACTGGGATGTGGGACAGGTTGATAATTTGGGAAAATCTACTACCGATGTGCACAATGAGGCTGAGGCAGAAAGTGAAGATACATACTCTTCACTCCTTATACAAACTACCATGTACATGCGTGTACAAAAAGTGCAATCTACAAAACAATGATATTGTTGGGCAAGAGGAACTCTGCGTCATGTCTTCTGGGCCTGCCCATCAATTACCTCCTTCTGGACATCGGTCAAACACTTTATTTAAAACATAATAGGGCCTCACTTTCCCGCAGATTCCTTATATTGCATAGCTAAAGGGACACTGCTCCAGAGGAAAAAATGTGCCTTAAAGCAAATACTTAGTATGTATTTATAATTAATTTATGATTGTATACTTAGGAAAAAATTGATGGTAAATATATATATATATATATATATATATATATATATATATAATTCAGACTTGTGTGCCAGATTATTACTAATTATTAAGATTGTGGAAAGAGCAGACATCATGGTGGGTATGACTTTATGATGGTGTTTAGGGGGACCTATCACTGTTTTGTCATCAGGCCCAGGCATTTCTTGTTATGTTCCTGCCCTCTACTGCAAATACGAATAAGTAATGAGTGGTGACAGCAGCTAAGGACCCACTAGGAGCAAGTGACATACAGGTCGCAGACTGTACCCCTGGATCTACAGGAGTGCCTGGTTGTAGAGGGCTTGCTACTGTACGCCACTGTTCAGGACGGAATGTTGGACCATCAAAGGTCATTTCAATGTCATTTGTTCTATTTATTGAATGCATTAAATAACATATTCAAAGCACTGAAAGAATAATATGGACAACAATTCTATAGATGATGTCAAACATTTTTTTCTTTTTACTAACAATAAAACATTTTTCAAATTGTTTGTTTGGTTTTTTATTTTAATCTGAGAAAAACATTGATTTTTATTCCTTAATAGTACTATTTCATTCCCACTCCTGTGCACTGGTATTGCTCATAATGTGCCAAATATAATTAGGAAAATGCATTTCATAGTTGAAAAATGAAAATATGCAGGACAATGTTTGGTGAACTGAAGATAGGGAATGCCGAGAAGAATGTGCTTAGAATTTAAATTTAAAAAAAAACACATGTATAGTATAAAACCACATTATTACATGCAATGCTCTTTCTGCTACAATTTGTAAAAGTTTTGTTGAGATTACAGTAATCACAGGCAGATAATGTTATAAGGTGTACATTTAGAGCTGAAAATGGTCTCAATTTAAGGTACATTTCATTCCAGCATGAGAAACATTTTGCTACCACGTTACAATGAATTACGCTATTTTAGAGGCATTATGCTACTCCTTTGTTCATCCAATATTTGAAAAATAGGCTAATAAAGGTATTTACATGTCATTTTTCTGTAATGTATTTTCACATAAACTTACTTTTACATAATTTTGAAAGTGTAACAGTACAGCTCATATTTCTTGAAGATACCTGAATATCTATGTACATGAATTGTAATGTATGTAATGTAAGACATTTTCAACAGAAAGCATCTAATATGTGAGCCTTTCATTAAAAGGCCCTATTTATGCAATGACCATACACATACCTCCCAACATGTCTGCCCCCGGCAGCAGGACAGGGTTGGCCTGGCCATGTCATGATTGGAGCGTGGTCACATCACAATGGGCAGTGAGGATCACGCCCCAGAGGGCTGCCTAGCACTGTAACACGCTCCTTCCCCTCAACATTCCCATCTGCGGGACAAACATGTCTACGGGTGGGACAGTGGAACAGATTCTTAAAAGAGGGACTATTATGATTGGGACAACCAGGAAATTGTTTATGCTAAAGTATATTCCAGTCTTTTCCTATGTGTCTCCAACATAAATACATACACACAAATATGTAATTCATCTAACTTGTGTGGGCGATTAACGCAAGAGGTTAAAATCTTAGGGCAAGTGGTCTTTGTTCTGCAACTATGGAAAACACACTTCGCTGTAAGGATGTATGTGATCCAAATTACATACAATGGAGCAATTACTACTTCCTGCACAAAGGCTCCACTCACACATCTGAACAGAACAGTAACAATGGCTTCTCTCTCTCTTTTTCCATTTAGCCTTTAGGAGACTGCATCGAATTCCTCTACCATCCTATCCCATCCTCTCCTGCACCTTCATGGTCTTCTTATGCAACGTGACAATTTAGTTAGGCAAGAAAGCTTGCTGCACAATATTACTAAACCATGATATTCTGGAATGAAGATGCTCATGAGGACAAGACACTGAGTGATACAAGCACAGGCTTTTCAATATGATCCACTTCAATACTGTAAGCTCCCATTTCTTTCCCAAGTGCAATAACCTCGGTTGGATTTGATAATTGATGTCAAAATCTGGGGGATTTTTTTAAAAAAAAAATTTGTACAAAAAAACTTTATTTATTTACTAGGTGATCCATATACAAATAAATTACATAAACATGTATTCAAATTAGTACATATCTTTCAAAAAAGATATTCGTGCAATACCTATAAGAGAAAAAGATGGTAAGCAGTAAATAGAATACCAAATCAGAATGTGATGAATGTTGGATTGACTTTTCAATTTCAGGTGGAGCAGAAGACGGAAGGGAGAATGACGGTAGGCAGCCCCCGGCAATGAAGAAATAGGAAGGGGGAGGGAGATGGAATGGATCAACGCTATGTGTTCTTAGGGGACTAATAATAAAAAACACCAACCACTAAAAGGTAAGTTGGGTACGATCTGGAAACACTAAATCTGTTCAAAAATCAGACTGTCGTCAGATTCAGTGTGCCTGTCGACAGGTAGTAATGGTGACAGTCACAATGAAGACATTTAAACGGTAATGCAAGCGTATGTCTGTGACTTCTTTTCTTCTTAAATCATTTGATCCAGAAGTACCATAAAAAGTAATCCAAATAGTGTAATACAATAACACAATAAATACAGTAAGTACACCACAGTGTGTATGAAGTAGTAGGGTGAATGGTGTCCAAGCTTTTAAGAGTTCATCTTTCCTCTCAGTGCTCTGATTTCAAGATATCACACCTGTTGCCCCCTAGTGGTAATGAACTCACCAGAAATACACTTCAATGCAGCCTTTGTAAGAGGGACCTTATAAAATGCAGCAATCTCCCTGGAAGTATTATCTTTCTCTCAATTCAATATTTTTATGTATTGAATGATTTAAGAAGGAAAGAAGTCACATACATATCAAGACTACATAATATAAGTATATTTTATTGGGTTTATTATATTTTTATGTTAGTCACTTTTCCTTTAGTATTAAGAGAAACCATAAGAGCTTAGATATCCCTTCCTTTGGTATAATTTCAAGGTCTGTGAGAAGACAGCTGCTTCTAATTGTGGATTTACTGTTCGATAATCCTACAAATTTAGCCAGGAGAAAAAAAAAAATATGAAAAAGCAGCGCATAAATTGTGTCAAACAGACCTAGATTTGTCTGACAGAATTTTTGTGCTTTTTTTTATCTCTTTATTTTTCTTGTAACTAGGATTTAATCAGTTTAGGAAAACAGAGGATGGCAGTTAAAGTGTGTTTGTCCAAGACTTCCATGTTTTAAAGAAGGATTTTGTTGAGTTTTGGAGGACACTAGTCATCAGCATCGTTCGAAAAGTGTACCAGATCCTGTTATGGACAGATTGCAACAAGGGGGTTTGATTTGATCCAGTCCACCTCTAAGTGGCACGTTACAGCAGAAATTACATGTCGTATTAGTTTATTCTGATGACATGTGGTCGAAGGTACCCCTAGTATTAGGAGGAAGAATTTGGTTGAGAGAGCGATATCTAACTGTAGGATCGATTGTAATACAGTCTTAATTTCATTTCAGAAGATATGAAGCCTGTGGCAGAGAGCAAGCTATCAGATTCTAGCTGTCATTTTGCAGAATGTACGAAAAAATGATAAATAGAATCTGATTGGTTGCTATAGGCAACAATCTCCACTTTTTCAAACCCGCAGTTTAGTAAATATACCGCAAGGCCTTTTGCTGTGACACAATTGTGGATAAAAGTATACAACTCAAAATTGGACCATAGTTGTACTGTGTTTATGGGAGATTTTACATTTGTTCTGTATCTTTGAGAAGGTAGGAAAAATTGGTCCACATGAGAGATCATTCAAATACATTATATCACTCATCTGCCATTGTTGAAAAGCAAGTGAGTCACAGCTTGGGGCAAAACCAGGACTGCTGAGTAATGAAATTAGAGGTCCGGGGGGGTGCAAACTATACGTCCTGTTGGCATAGTCCCATAGAGTAAGAGAGTGGGAGATGACCAGGAGACATGCCGCTTCCTTTGATCGGCAAAGCCTTTCAAGTTACAGGAGGGAAGAGACCGAAGCTACTCAGAGACTATCGGCCCCTATCTGCATTGAGAGGGTCACGCGGTAATGTAATAATGCTTAGAATCTGGAATTCCCTGGCCGCCTTCCTGTGAAGACCTCTGCAAAATCTGCAACCGGACTCTGAGGTATTTTTTCGCCCATATATAATGGGCAGTACTATGCCACATGAATTTAAAAAACCGTAAGGAGGAGTGTGCACTGGGAGAGTCTGAAACAGATGTAAGAGTTTAGAGAGGACATTTTAACGGCACGGACCCAATCTATCCTAGTGTTGAAGTGCTAGCTCCAGGTGGTCGTTCTGATCTGGGATAGAAGTTGAGGGAAATTGGCCTGGAACAATGATGATGAAAGTGTTTGGTGATCTGTATATCCAGGTACTTCATTTTGGTTTGGTGCCATTTACAATGGGAACTATTGTTCTAGTAAGGCATGTGTCACATTTCTAAGACTTCGGTTTTCTGAGTATTCATTTTATAACTAGAGTAGGAACTATAGTCTTCAATTTCTCCATTTACGCAATCAACGTTCCCCTGACGGTAACAGATTCGGCTTTGCCAAACCTGTTTTTCTCACTACGTAATTAGTTCACACCAGATTACTGCACAGGAAAATTAATTAAGAAGAAACTGGAGCTGAACATGATCATACATGATCACAGAGCCATCTCTATCTTCTGTTTGACATTATTGTACTTAATGTGTTTGTATTATAATTCCCTCAATATGGTGGTGCTTTATAAATAAAGGAAATAATAATAATGGACTATTTTGGCCAGTCTGCAATGAGGTTGCATAAAATAAAATAAAACACATGGTTAAATGAAAGGACAATTCTTACCTGAATGTGCAGGAAAGCCAAGTGTTTTCCCATCAAACCTTATTGGAGATGGCTTCATAATCTAACAGAGAAATGTAAATATTTTTAAATAATGACATGTTTCTCAAGACAAAAACAGATGGGTATAGGGAAATATTTATATTTCTTTCTAGCTTTTATTTACAATAAAATTCCCCATAACATGGGTGTCTATAATGTTTTAGGTTTATTGAAAATGGTTCTTAAACTATGGAAGCCAAAAATCCAGGAAATATTCAATAGGTGTGATATTTAACCAATGCTCAAATATAATAAAAACATATTAATTCAGTTTGAATAGTGTGAAGTTCTAGAGATCATGTGTATTGATTTTTTATAAATACAAATAATTTTTAAACATTTGAAAAGGTTTTAAAGAGAGCAACAAATAAATATATATATTTTTTATATCATTATAATATTCAAACATTGGTTAAATGTCACTGCCTGGGTTTTTGGGATTTATAGTGTAAGAAATCCTTTCATTAACACCCAAATTGAGGTACAGCTCTATACAAACTAAATACATTACTATGAAAATATTTAATAATTAATATTTTTTCCATTACCTTTGGATTATCTATAATAGGAGTTACAATGAGATCAGAATCTGTGAATATAAGGTTTTTAATTTTCCTCTCCAAATCCTGTTGATTGGAACACACAATATTCACCTACAAGGACAGACAGAAATTTTATTACTGTTTAAAAGAAATACAAATGTGCTATTGTCAATGTAAGGTATATCATCAAGTTTACTATATCCATCTGCATTCTGTAGGTGACATGGTAAAATTCACAAAAGCAAGTGTGGCGGCCATATTGAGGGTATGGCAGAAGTAGGTACAAATGACTGTAAACGCATGCCATTAGATAGACAACTGTAGAACACATTAATTAAGCTTCTTAGACCACACAATATACCAGCACCAACTAAACTAAGGCTAACAATGTTAAATATGTGCACAATAAAATAAGAACACAAATGTACAAAGATGAGAACATCTGCAATTGTGGTCCCAAGTTTACCTGACATCAGGTAATTGATAAAACACAAATTTCACAAATGATACCTTAATAAATACAGTTCACTTAGGCAAGTCCTATGGAGTAGCTAAAATGGAGGCCACCTGTTGTGAATGCATTTTGGCTAATCATACCTTATTAAAAGACTAGGAGCTAATAGAGCTGCAAATGGAAACATTAGGGGTCCCCTACTCCTCCCTCAGCCTCTTCCCCACACATGAAGTGGTTTGCTTGGCGGGAATATACATCTACCCACCCTATCCACGTAGCTCCATATCCCCACAGGGATCCCTTACGCAGTAAAATCACTGGCGTATATGTTATTTCATTGATGAAAATGTGGTTGTTACAGAAATATTAGCTTGCTTTGTATTGTATTTGCGTATCTGCATTGTATTGTCTGACTTGAAATGTGTGGACTGTATAACCCCCGAGTCCCATTTCCGTTTTTTTGTGCTTTCTGTACCCTTAACTGTAAAAATTTATATAAAAACTATTATTAAAAAAAAAAAAAAAATGTACATAGAGAACAAATGTGCCTTTATACCTACACTATTAGAGCAAATGTTACAAGTGTTTAACACCGTTCCTGCAAAAACAACAGACTACAGCAAA
The DNA here is from genome assembly GCF_038048845.1 of Mixophyes fleayi. Lineage (NCBI taxonomy): Eukaryota > Metazoa > Chordata > Amphibia > Anura > Limnodynastidae > Mixophyes > Mixophyes fleayi. The sequence goes on along the minus strand of NC_134406.1, from coordinate 81,990,533 downwards.
CAGACTACACGTTCACCAATTATTTTAAATAAAAATTCATAGGATAAAACTGCTGGCTTACAGCAAAAATAACCAATAGTGTAACAAAGTTAGTTAGTAATAGGTCTTCAGTGCAAATGAAATCTAATACATTACTTGCACCTATCTTAATTAATATAAAAACACAAAATGTAAAATTATAAGAACATATTTCACTCATTAGGCTTGCTCTGAGAACTTTGTGAGCATTCTCTCATGCTGTATTCCATTTGTTCCAGTCAGACAAAACTGCAGGCATAGGGATCATTGATCCCCGGCGTCAGCACAAGCAGCTGTGTAAAATGTGGGTGGCACAAAAACACTAGATTATAGCACACATATATATATATATATATATATATATATATATATATATATATATATATATATATATATATATATATATATATATATATATATATATATGGTTTTCCAGTGTTCTGGTCTGATTGTCAGCTTATACTGCTGGAACCTGGAGAGATGATTATTAGCCTTTTCCTTGTTTTGTCTCAATAATGCAGAGTGAGAAAATGCTCACAAAGCACTTGCCTAACTAAGTCCATATACTGACAATAATAAGCAGCAGCATCAGTGATTTGCAACATATATATTGCCAGATACATTTTATTTATTAAGCCCTTACATGAAACAGTTTAAATAAGATTTAGCCAAATTAAATATTTTAAATTGACCATAATACAAGAGGCACTATATATAATGTAATTTAATATAAAATGCACCATTTAGAAACAAAATTATAATTAAGCAGGTTTCCAGATCAAAGAAAGTCAACTGCTGACAATGACTTTAGCAAAATACATTATAAGAGGTTCGAGTCACATCCTTCTATTTTCCTGGGGGGGTTTTTATTTGCAGACTTTACTTTCATATAATTAATGCTTTTATGTAGTTTGTAAAGCAAATAGGAGTGCAACAAGAACTGTACACACACAGTATATTTCACGGTTCGTTATTCTGTCCCACAATTTTATACCTTTGTTTAAAGTGTACCCCATTTATGTATTTATGGAAATTAACCGTCATGGTGCTAGTTTTATATTTGTGTAAACGTAAATATAATTGAAGAATATTTTTTAATTTAATACAAAAGTGCATATATTTGAATATATTTATTGGTTTATGATGCCGCTCTTACTTAAAAACAAGCTTTTAGCCGTGTACTAAATTACGCATGACATACTAAACAAAGATGACAGTTTACTGTAAGGTAAAAATACAATAACTTCTTTTTTATTTTAAATATTTTATTTTTATTGCAATGTAATTTTAGCAGTTGACGCAATCAAAATTATCCTGGTAACATAATGTATAACTATACTGTTTAAAGTACTTAGTTGCATGACAAAAAGACATGGGTCATAAACCAACTCAGGCACTATCGTTAGATACGAGTAGCACTGAGAGAGAATTAGTAGAGATCAACAAAAAAAGCTTTTTACATCGGCAGGTATAAACAATTGAACTGTTACCCAAATTGACCCTTGTTATGTATCATGCTGTCCTCTGACAACAGTAATTCAAATTCTGTTTGATGTGAATGGAACACATAAAAGCAAAAAAGCTTTCACAAATTGAAAAAATAAAACATTCTTGTGTAAGTTTTTCTTTAAAAGGTTTAGGGTTGGAGGTTGTTTAAATTCAAGTTTGGAGTATACATTTTTTAGCCACTGAAGGGTAGTTTTAGTTGCCCCCCCTAGGGATACAGACATCCGAATATGGGCCATTGTGGGGCAAAAGTGATCAGATGTTCCTCAGCAAAACTTGGTTCTGTCTCCAGAAATGCACTGCTTTCTCACAAATGGTCATAACCACCAATCAAGTGCATTACCCAACTCATACCCTTTAACTTCCTCATCACTCCGTTTGTGTAATTTTGTGCTTGAAAACAAGGAAACATGTTAGGGCCTGTGTCGTGAACATAGAGAGCTTGCAGTTATTTATAAGGGATAAATCATAACTACAGTGTAAATAGGTTATCTCAAATGAACCCATGGATGAATTGAGCTGTTAAGGTGTAAAGTTTGAAGACATTAAGTCTGATGCAAATGTACTTAATGGCTTTGCACATCCCAGTGTGAGAAGATAACCATGTCACCTGTAGCAGCTTCAAAGAGCTCTTGGACTCCTGAATAGGCGTTGTGGGGCCGCTCACAGCTGGACATCCTTGCAGCCCAAGGCAGCATTGTGCATGCTTATACAGGTATATAGCAATATGAAGGAAAATGCCTTTACAGTTTGGGAAATCCGGGTGTCACTTCATACTGAGGGTTGTGAATGACAGGTACGGGTGGTATCCGTGAACAGCTAAAATCACTTATCTTTGGAAAAGGTATGTCACATTGTCATAATTCCATCATGTTTGGTATTTAAATGTGTGGGAGATTATGACCGGTTTATTGAAGGGGAAGTTATTTCTCTGGGAAGTATCTGTGAGGAATTACCCACAGGTCAAAACATTGGGAATATTTGTGAGCCAACTACAGTGACACCCAGGGGACATCCCTGCCTCCCTATTAGCATTAAACACTGCCCCTGTGAAGGCCATCCCATTTGAGTTTGCTTAAAAACCTGTGTTTTGAAGGGGCAAGGGTCAGACTTTTTGGGGAAATCAAGCCACATTGATAAGCTGTCCATCTTCCTAGCCAATTCCCCATGGCGCAGATTATGCTACTCAAGTAAGTGCTATTCTGAATGTAACCCCTTTTATTTTAAACTGTTTTGCTTGTTATGTCAATCTATTAATTGTTATTCATTATTTTTTTATTTGTATGCCACGTATGTTTGTATATTAAATCTATCATTTAATATGCTGCGTCCTTGATACTCTAACGAAGCCATTAGCCTGTTAGAAGAGAGCCCGACCAAGTTAACCCTTGGAATGCCAGTGTGTGATTTGTTGATGCATTTGATTAACAAGATGTGTTTACTTGCATTTACATTCGTGTAACAGTCTGGAGGTGTGAAGAGGTAACCCTTTGTGTGCTGGTGTGGGTCTTGCTAGTCTGTGAATAGCTAGAAGCCTGCGTGTCAGTGTGGGACACTGTATTGGGGTCCTATTGCCCGTATTCAATAGGTGGTGGCAAACCTGAAGTGTCTGGGGGTGTGAGAGCGCTGTGTTTGGGGGCGATTCCGTAGGTCTATAACCTGTGTGATAGGAAGAGAGAGACTGCGGGCTGAAATCGCGTGTTACCTCATACAGCGAACACCCCAAAGTCACGGCAGCTAGGAGCGTGTTCGTGACAGCCTATTATCTGGAATTGCTCAAATGTTTTTGTGTGATAGTAGCTTCGCGGATTATTGGTTTACTAAATAATGCACCCTACCACAACATGGAAGCCAACTTCACAATTTTCTTAAGCAAGGGTAAAGAATGTAATATGTTGGACTTTAACTCAAATCTTTCCCTGTATACGTGCCAGGCTCATATAACTACAACTGAAAGCGAGCTAGGCTTAATATGGTCTAAAAAATCTTTTCACATACAATTACTTTGTATTCCTCCAAGGAGGAACCACACTTGTTTAAAACTAATGAAATGCTTAATGACTCAGTCTCCTCCCTTCCACTGGTGATGGGTAGCATAAGAGGAGGAGTATACTCTTCCTTCATTAAAAAACTAAGCATGCTAATTTCTGGAACAAATGGCTTTCTGTACTTTCTTGAATACTTGATATCTTGATTACTTTATATTTTTCTATAGAATAAAATCAGTGCACAGAAGGATGAGTTCCAGTACACAACAAAATAAAAAGGTACAAACAAACAATATGCAGACTTTTACAAAACTTGTCTACGAGTCCAGTTTGTATAATTTTTGTTCTCAGATTGTCTCTTATCTCTAACTGTATTAGGAATGTAAAGAATATAAAGCCAAACTCTGAACCAGGTGAACAGTCATCAATGAGTTATAGTTTGATGTACTTTGAATTGGAAATGTCGGCATGATGTCACAAGCTTATTACAAACAAAAGAAAGACCTAAACGTGCACATGAATCTGGCATATGTACCGAATGGAATACATTACCAGCATCCTCAGGAACGCCTTTGAATCTTTTCATAAAAAATTGGGCTCTCTGGACCTCCTTTCACAATCAGCCCCTACTCAATTTGTTATCTTGATCCTCGTCTAGAATATCCCTTGCTCCAATATTAAACTATAGTCCTCTTCCTCAGCAACAACCCGAGAGGACCCACTCCCAACCCCTATTTCCATGTCCTTTTTACCTGGATACCACTACTTCACTTTTCCTTGACTAGTTATTTACCTGCATTAAAGAAATAAGTCTTAGCCAGTAGTCCTCTGTTATCTTATTGCCAACAATATTTCTTATAGTCATAAAACCAATGCATGCAAGTCTTTTGCTTGCAGAGACTTGAGTTTATGTTTCTGATTTATGTATTGCTGGTAATGCTTTTAATAAACAGTTTACTAGAAAACAAAAAAAAGACCTAAAAATTGTAATCTGCTTTCACTATAATGTGTAACTATATACACTAATCAACCGCAACATTAAAGCCACTGACAAGTGAAGTAAATAACATGGAATATCTTGTTACAACGGCACCTGTCAAGGTGTGGGATATATTAGGCAGCAAGAGAACAGTTAGTTCCTGAAGTTGATGTGTTGGAAGCAGAAAAAATGAGCAAGCGTAAGGATCTGAGCGACTTTGACAAGGGCCATATTGTGATAACGGCAGGCCTTGTGGGGTGTTCCCGGTATGCAGTGGTTAGTACCTACCAAAACTGGCAAGACAGGACAACTGACGTACTGGCAACAGGGTCATGGGCACCCAAGGCTCATTGATGCAATGCACGTGGAGAGTAAAGGCTAGCCCCTCTAGTCCAATCCCATAGAAAAGCAACTGTACCACAAATTGCTGAAAAAGTTAATGCATGCTATGAAAGAAAGGTGTCAGAACACACAGTGCATTGCAGCATGCCAATGCTGACCCCTGTCCATCGCTGAAAGTGCCTACAATGGGCACGTGGGTGCCAGAACTACCTAAAAGGTGTAATGGAAGCCGGCCTGGTCTGCTGAATCATGTTTTCTTTTACATTATGTGGACGGCCAGGTCCATGTGCGTCGTTTACCTGGGGAAGAGATGGCACTAGGATGCACTATGGGAAGAAGGCAAGCCGGTGGAGGCAGCGTGATGCGCTGGGTAATGTAAATGACAGCCTGAGGTTTCATTTTTTTGAAAAGTGATTCACCGCTAAATGAAAGCAAAAAATTATGGAACACTTACCCAAGCAGACTAATTCATTATATCTCATGGGAGAATGCATCCATTAAATACTGGAAACAGTTGGGAAAAGAAATTGTACTAAAACTAGTCCAACAGTCACAATAGGCCCAGCACATATTCATGTCATGCATAATGTAACATTCTACATTGGAGTGGAGCACATGCCTTTACATTTATTGTTACTACTGGTTATCTGCCTTTTCCTGTCTTGATCCCAGTCTAAGGATAAATATTCTTTACAGAGTAACCAACTTTTAAAATGCACCTGTTACATACCAACTGTGGAAAAAACTAGGAGCTAGGAAAGCACTAGGAGTACTGTAACAGTTTACAAGCCGATAGGCTGCATCCTCAAGTGCAGGTGACCAGTGCAATTTAACTTTGTTTAAAGCTAACTACAAATAGATAAATACTGACATAGCACAAACAGAAGAGTAAATATCCCATACAACAGAACACAATAAACATATACATAAGGTAAACAAACAGTACTACCTTTGGAACTTCTGCAGGCTCTTGCACGGAGCTGTGGATAGCACCTGCTAATTTCTTGCCTTTAGCTGTGGCAGTACTTGTGCGTGGCGTGGTGTAAGAGCTGCAAAATTTACACCAAAAATTAGCCACAATATCTAATAATCTCACATGCCAAGATTATACAGCAATGATTGGTACATATTTTAATAATCGGTAGATTTCACATTCTAAGCAAAAATTGGACATTTAACATAATTTGTTAACTTTTGATTAATTTTTAATTCGTAATTATCTGTTTCCATCAAATTAATTATTTAGAAATGTCCATGAAAAGGTACATGTATACAAAGATCAGCAAAATAATAACTGGATGAATTACTGCCAATTAATTTACTCTAGATTAAAGGGGAATTTCATTTTTATTTTTTTTTACAACCCACCTCTTTGTAACCTGTCCCTCTATGTAGTAAGTAGGTGGGTCTTGCCCAACACCTCCCTCCCCCCACTACCTTAAGTGGATCTCATTGTTGGTTTCTGTATACTTTTGCTACATGTGAGGTCAGGCTACAAAAAGTTGGGGGTGGGTTTGACACAACAATAACTAGTCTTAAAGGACAATCATATTTACTTTTTCTCAGTTACCTGAGCAAGAAAATTGCCTCATTTGATTCTCCATCAAGAGCGCTTTTGGGTCTTAAATCTGATGGATTTTCTGAATGAGAATATATAAATAAAAGTTATACACAAATTATTAAAATAAAAGCTACAGAACATATTTATTTATTTGTTTCTTTACTTTGATAGGTCAGAATAGATAATATAGACAACCGAACAGTATGAGAAATACTATGGATGACCATAAAATTTTCAATTTCACAATTAGCATAATACAAATCAAGGAGAACATCAATGTGGCATAACATTATGCCAAGGGTGATTACCATAAGTAATTGGGAGAAAGAGGGGATAGGGTAGGGGGCAGCACAAAAGGATAGTCCTTTAGGCAGGAGACTCCAAAATGGCATCAAAGAGGGCTTGTTCACCAAATATGGAGGAGAGTTCCCCTGTGGACGCAACTCCTCCTGGGGTCAGAGTGGGAAGCATCATATTTAATCTGTCCAGTATACACAGTACCACCTGGAATATAACTTATAGGTCATCTCTTTAATCAGAGTGGAGATGAGGCTTTTCACTACTCCTCGGTCTAAGATATCCTGCTATTCCTCTTCCAATTCCCTATCACGTAGTCGCGGGAGGTAAAACGGGTATCAAATAACAAGCTATTGTAGGGAAATAATGTCCTTGCATGTATGAGAGCTTTAACATATTTGCTCAAAGTGTGACATATCTATTAAATAGATATTTAACAAATAATTGTTGTCACTAACCAATCTTAAATGACTTGTGAAAGGTTCCAGGTGTTCCAGGCTCCTCTTTGGTGTCCCTATTCAAAGCCTCGCTGTTTATCCTGTCATGGTAAAAAAAAGCATAATTTCTTACTTGTCAAATATGCTGGAGCACAATTCTTCAATATCGGTAAACATATGTAAGATTTTTAAAAATACAAAACATTAAATATGAAATAGGTTCATGTCTCAATCGGGGGAAAATATAATTTAAAACGCCTCACAAATAAATGTGTGTCAAAAATAAAGGTTTACTCACCAGCTTGCTCTCCCCAACAAGCACAAGTGTAGGGACCTCATGGTAGAGACCCACTTGTTCTGCAATATAACCCCACCACTCACTGGCACTGCTCTGACTCTACTACCCGCAAAAAAACATGGGGAAGCAGAGTATCAAAAAGAGCTGTGTTCATTTCGAACACAGGCGCGATTACAAATTCACACCTCTGTCCAATCATTACCTGTGTTAGAAATTAACACAAAGAAGTTGGGGGTCCCAAGCAATTCGAAATTAATCACCTGCAGGCTGTGCTGGATATTCTGCTTTTACTGACAATGTGCAAGATTTAACAAAAAAAATCTGCAATTTTGGGGGAGGGCGGGTGAAGGAAAAAAAAAATATTTGCGACTGGATCTAACTAATTATATCCAGATGATCCATATTTCTGCTAGTTTGAAATTTCCTGAATGGGTAAGACAATTCTAAGATGTGGTTGCATTTGTTCATATATGTAAATTGGAGTTACCAATTCATATGGCACATGAGAAACTCAAAGCAATAACTTTATATGGTTAATGTTCCACCTTATCTATAGACAAAAAAAAAAACACAAAATCATTACATTGCACTGTTTAGTGCAACTACAATAAAAACACATTGAGCAATCACATGTCTTGGGCCCTGTGCTACAAGAATCACTAAATAATACCAGCATTGCCCAGTAGATGGTGGCAGAGAGGTACAATTTTCTCCTGCTTTTTGGCTGGCTGTACTCATCCTGCAGTCTTTGAATCCCCTCCTCGGCTCAGCATAGGTGAGAAACATTAATGCTGAACCGTTTGATTTCAGTAGGAAAGTGTCTCCATCACCCAGGAGAACAGATAAAATGTCATTGGATCCTTTTCTATTTTGTATTTTATGGTTAATGCTTATTTACAGAGCACCATCATAGCAGTAATGTAGTAGTGCCGGACAATAAAATGCCAAAATAAAATACATACCACTTTGTCACATCTATAAACAAAACAATTCTTCAGATAATCCCAACATGGTCTTAACATTTAAAATAAGTGACTCCTAACCAACCCCCGCCCACTATTTGTAGTTTGCAATCAGAAAAACAGATAAAGCTTGAGCTATGGTCACTGAATGAGATTACTCCCCAGTACTAAACATGTTACATACTGTAGCAAATAATGAGCTACATGTGTTAGGCTAGTTACACACTACAACAAAATTGTAACGATACAATATTTTAACAATTTAGCGACAAAAACAAAAGAAAGTCTTGATCAGCCTGCCGATTCATGCGTACACACTACACTCAATTACCTCCAGATCTGTCCTATTCATCTGTCATGAACTATCAGCTAAAAAGTGGCAGCATAGTGTCTCTCCATAGTGTCCTCTCCTGGTACCCATATACTCTAGTGTCAGAAAGCACTCGTTTCTCAAACCACTTGTTAGCACTGTACTACTTAGCATATCAATATACTATATAATTCACTCCATGCAGCCTGGTAACTGGAGCGGGGGTAACTGTCACCGATTCATCCGGGTAACACAGGGGCTGTCACTGTGCAGTATCGGAAGGTGATAGGAACAAAATTATTAAATAGTACGACCAACCAAATGAATCAACAATCGGTACTTTGAAACGATAAGAGGTTCATCGAGTAAGTATACACACTAATGCGATATCTGGCCGAGCAGTCGTTTATCGGGTGATTGGCCCGATAATTGGCTGAAAAAACTGCCGTGTGAACCTAGCCTTACAAACTGTAATCCAAATACAAGGTCATTACCCTAAAGCATGTCTGGGTTCTCTAAAACAAAGTACAGAAGTAAACACATGTTTAAGCAACAAAACAAAGTAAAAGCAACAATACAACTAGACTCTCCATATCTTATAAATACTAAATATTTAATATTCAATGACAGTTAAGAACATTGACAAATGTCTGACATTTTATTGTCTAACTTTGTAACATTTTTACTGGCTGATGACCTTTAAGTAAAAGTACAATTTCATACCTGAGAACACTAGAATTCAGGACAACACTGTCACTGCCAGACAATGCATCTTTCCAGAAAGAGTGGCGCAGTAATTCAGTCCAAGTAATTCTGAAAGACAATACAGGTACCTTGAGGGATGACCAATATAACTAGGACTTTGAAATATGAATCCATTTTGATTAATGTAGAACTAAAAAATCTGACATGCTGCAGAAAGTGGTGAACTTTTATGTGTTTACTTAGGTGCTGCACCATCCATACATAATACAAACTTTGATGAATAAACACCAATATAACAGCTGATCTACTTGTTTTACTTAACAGTTTGCATAACACAAGTAATAAACCAGGCCTGTCCAACCTGCGGCCCTCCAGATGTTGTGAAACTACAAGTCCCAGCATGCCCTTCCAGCTATTAACAGGTTGTCTACTGGCAAAGCATGCTGGGGATTGTAGTTTCACAACATCTGGAGGGCCGCAGGTTGGACAGGCCTGTAATAAACAATCAGATCAACACCTTTACATATCCATGTATATGTTTTTGCACTAGCCAACCAGTCCACCAATCAGTTTGTGAAGCATTATAATAGCAGCCCACAGTCTGAACAATTATGTGCCAATATAATCTATCATTGTCACATGTAGGTGAATTTATTTTGTAGATGGACGTTTAAAATTTGATATAACTGCAACTATCAAGTATGTTAAAGGAGATTTAAACCACCTGATAACTTTAACTAATAGCTTTGTACATGCTTTCCTGCAACTTTGATTGAATATATATATTTCTTTCTTCTGGCTTCCTTTAATCCTCATCATGTCTTACTATTTCATGTCACAGAAACATGACACAAAAGCAGTTATCTAAATATAACAATGGAAAAAAATCACTAAAATATAAGTTTTTCTTTAATTGGAATATAGTTTACATAATTTGTGGAGACGCATTGCGGCATTGTCTGAAATTTCATTACTGCATTTTAACAATAAGCACACATGATATATTTCAGTGATAATGCAGAAGCTAATAAATTGCTGTTAAAACTCTATATGCTAATGATTACTGATCCTTCCGCCTAAAAATATTTGGTCTTTCACACAGCAGTTATTAAAACATGTGAAAATCCCACATGCATGATTTTAGCATGAATTGAGGTTGGCCAAATTCCTGGGCCGGGAAGGACAGCTTGGCAAAGAGTCCATGTGGTTGGATCTGAAAGGATGCATTACTCTGCCCCAAACATGCTGTTTTGTTGTTTGAGACAAAAGGGGGGAATACATTTGCTGGCAGTGGCGATGGCGATGTGGTGCCGGACATCGACTCTAAATGGACGGCTTTCCAAACCGCTCTTGTTTACAAGATGTTTATATACAATATTTTCTAAAGATGTGCTTCCCTTCATGTTGCCCTGGAGTCTGTTGTGGGTATCACCCACTCCGGCGCTGAACGTTACATTCCTAGTTTCACTAATTTGGGTCTTGGTAGATCCATTGGTGGTCTCTGAAAGCTTTATGACCTTATCCAACAAAACTTGATTGCGATTCCATTTCTTTAAGAGCTTCAGTTGGAGATCTGGCATGTGCCAACTTGCCCACAGAACTATTCCTATTGTTGAGGAAAACATTCCCAACAGCTGTAGCCCTTTTCTTAACCTAGTTTGATGATGAACATCCAGGGATATTGACACATTTTTCCTCTGACAGATATTCCTTGTTCCTCCTGATGTCTATTTGGACTCCCAAAAACTTCATATGTTGTGTTGGAACACGATGGCTCTTTTCTTGTTGATAACACATCCATGTCACAGGAAGAAATTTATCTACCTGGGCTGTCCTGTGGCTGACAATTTCTTCTGACCATTACTAGGATATAGTCCAGATATCTTGATCCCACGTTTCCTTAGTACTGCTACCAATGTCATGAACACTTTGGAGGTAGGGGGTCATCTACAATTATTCAAATATCAGTGGGCGGTGTCCACCTAAGATATTTGGATCTTGGGGATCATGTCCAGAGTGGCAGAAACACCGGGAGCTTTATTCAAACCTGTTCTTGGTGTCCAAACAGGACGGTTCATTTCGATCAATTCTAAACCTCAAGGGGGCTAAACCAACATCTACGAGTAGACAAGTTTCGGATGGGATAAGTCCTTTGTTTTTACAATATGAAGCTCCCATTATCAATTCAGGGATTTCCCCTTTGGCTTTCCACAGTCCAGAGAGTTGTCACAAAGATTATGGCAGTAATGGCAGAACGTTAACGTGCCTTGGGAGTGAACATTATTCCGCATTTGGACTATTTTCTCCTCAAAGACTTATCAGGTCCTTTTCTCTATTAGCACCTGACCCTGTCTATTCAAATTCTGGAGTAACACTGTTGGATAATCAATTATTCCAGATCCCAGTTGATGCCCTCACAGAGGATGAGGTTTCTAGGATTAATAATGGACACCACTTTTCAGAATATCTTTTTCCAAGATCCTTCTCTACAGATCCCTACAACTCTCTGTACAGTTAATCCTGAGTCACCCATGTCCTTCCATGCGCTTGGACATGGGGATTCTACGGTTGATGGTATTAATGTTCAAACCCCTCCCATATGGTTGTTTCCACTCTCGTATGTTCCAGTGGAATCTACTAAGACAATGGTTGTGTCCCCCTTTTTCATCTGGAGACCCAACGAATCAGACTCTCCAGGGAGACTCGTCAACCCTGTCCAGTTTCAAACGGGCTTTAAAAACCCCCCTTTTTCCTAAAGCCTTCCAGTCTCCCACTTAATTACCTACATTTTCTTCTGCCTCTTCCCCTTCATTTCCCTTCCCCTATCCTCCATTCCTCCCTCTCTCCCTCGTGTCTCTCTGTCTGTCTACCACACCCCTTAGATTGTACACTCCTTTGAGCAGGGGGCACCTCTCCTCCTGTCTTCACCACTGTTAACTCTGCTCTCCAGCAACCTTGCCCTCCTCCTCGAGGACCCTCTTCCCCCCGTCCCCTCCCGCTCCCTCCTCTCCCCCCCTGGGGGTCTCCCTATCATCCGTGCCCTCCCTCTTGGGCACCGTCGTATGCAGACCTTCCCCTCTCCCCTCCCCCGCTGTGCTTTGAGCTCACGGAGTTACTGTGCTTATTGTTTACTGTACTGTGCTATCTCTCCTCGTATTGTAATTTCGTTTGTCCTTGTACGTCGCTACGGACACCTAGTGGCGCCCTATAAATAAAAATTAATAATAATAATAACAACCCCTGAAATGGTGGCTAGTTCAAGAGCTTCTGATGATGGGATGATCTTTTGTGCTGTGGTCTTGGATTCTGGTGACCACAGATGCCAGTCTGAAGGGCTGGGGAGCTGTTGTACTCCAGCTTTGCCTCCAGGGTCTTTGAACAGAAAAGGAGGTGCTCTGGCCCATAGATATTCTTGAGCTAAGAGCCATGTTGTTAGCGCTCCAGGGAGCGCAGTCTCTCCTTCAAGGAAAACCAGTTCACCTCCAATGTCACTGCAGTGGCATATGTAAATCGCCAAGGAGGAGGCACATGCTCTGGAATGCCCATTGGTGTCTTCCTTCTGGAGGGAGGTGGGTGTCTGTATAATACGATTGGGAGTGGGAGTATACGTCATCACACCAAGACTATGCATATTCGGTCTCGGCCTGTCCAGGAATACTCATAAGCTTATTAAACTACTCATTACTACTTTACTTATGTTGCAAAGGTGGTCATTGCAAGGAAGAGGATGGCTCCGGAGAGTCCGGCCTTGAAGGATTGGATTGATCTGGTTGATGACACAGTAGGCCATGAGCGATTAGTGTATGCTAGCAGCAATTTGCTTGATAAGTATGAGAAGATCTGGTATAGATGGAGAATATCTCCTTATGTTACTGAGGGATTGAGGGAGGAAGACCTCTCTTAAGAGTATTATGTCCGGGGCAGGCACCCAGCCACTATTATTACTTTTATTATTTCGATGCCTCATTTTATGCTATATGTAGGCAGGTCGTACGGGAAGACTATTCCAGTTTTGCATGTCAATTACTGCTATGTTTTTATATTCTTTAAATATATCTGAAGTTAGATCCTAACCTGCATATATTTTCTGATGTATGATGTGTTTTGACAATGTATGCATGAACTTATGACACTGCTATTACCCCTGCGTGGGTTTAGTTTTAGTTGTTATAGCCCAGTGTTATGGGCTCTTATGTTTAGTGAAAAAAAAAAAAAATATATAATAATTTTGTTTTCGGATTTCAAAAAAAAAATCGCCAAGGAGGAACAAGAAGCGCAGGAGCTATGGAGGTAGCGGAACAGGTCTTCTTGTGGGTGCAGAAACTTGTTCCAGCGATTTCGGAAGTGTTTATTCCCGGAGTGAACAACTAGAAGAGGATTATCTCAGCAGGCATCCAATTCTTCTGGGAGAATGGGAACTGCATTCTCAGGTGTTTCAGGAGCTAGTCTGGAAATGGGCCAGCCAGATCTGGATCTGATGGCATCACTAGGTTCCAAGATTCTGTGCAAGAACCAGAATTTCTCTGGCTGTGGCGGTGCAGGTAATGTCCAAGAATTGGGACTCCTGTTTAGGATATCACTTTCCACCTATTCCGATGATTACGTGGGTTCTAAGGCAAGTACTGTTTTTCGATCATTCTGGTGGCACCGAATTGGCTCGGTTGGCTCCGATTCGCCAACATCTTGCTTCTGGTGAAAGGGTCAGGCTAGGCTTTTCCTCTCAGGCCCGATCTTTTCAGTCAAGAACCATTTACACCATCCAGACTTACCACGGCTGGCTTTAATGGCGTGGCTGTTGAAGCCAACCTCTGGCGGTCGGGGAGGTTCTCTTCCAGGGTAGTGGAGACCCTCATAAAGTCTTGGAAGCCGATATCAGCTAAGATCTATCACATGATGTGGAGGATCTATGGACTGCAGAGAAGAAGTGTCCTAACCCTACCTTTTTCAGATAAGTTATTTTCTGGCCTTTCTTCAGGATGGGTTAGAGATGGGATTAAGACTGGGTACTTTGAAGGTTCAGGTCTCTGAGCTTTCTATTTTCTTTCAGCGCCGGTTAGCTTTACTCCCTGACGTTTGTATTTTCCTTCAGGAGGTTATTCATGTTCAGCCTCCCAACGTTCCTCCGTTGGCCCCGTGGGATTTGAACCTCGTTATTGAGGTTCTTCAGCGGCCTCCAATCGAACCTGGAGTCGGCTGATCTGCGTTTCTTGACGTGGAAAGTGGTATTTTTGCTAGCCATTGCATCTACTCAACGTGTGTCGGAGCTTGGAGCCTTGTCCCGTAGGGTTCATTGTCTGGTGTTCCATGAGAATAGGACGGTTCATAGGCCCTTACCTACTTTCTTGCATGGGGTGGTTCCTGGTTTTTATTTAAATCATGAGATAGTGGTTCCGGCCTTTAGAGAACAGATTGCTCCTTCTGGGCCTTCTTCCTCTGTTAGGCTGGACGTGGTCCAAGCTTTACGGGTTTATGTGGACAGGACTTCATCTGGTTGCAGGACTGACTCACTTTTTGTTCTTTATAAATCTCATAGGAGAGGTTGGCCGTCCACCAAGCAGACCATTGGTCGTCAGATCAGATCTATGATTAAGCTTGCTTATGTGTGTATAAATTTTCCTGTGCCTCAGGTTCTCACGGTGCACTCTATCTGTGCGGTGGGGGCTTCCTGGGCTGCTTGCCATGGAGCATCTTCAGAGAAGCTGGGTAGGTCGGCGACCTGGCCCTCAGTTCATACCTTTACCAGGTTTTGCCAGTTCAACAATTTTGCATTTGCTGATGCCAATTCCGGCCTCAGTGTTTTGTGGGCTAGTAACCCAGAGAATTCCCTCCCTTAGGAGCTACTTTTGAAGGTCCGGCATGGTAACAGTGTCCCCCAGAGTGGATGAAGGAGAAAAGAAGATTTTTGTACTTACGCTAAATCTCTTTCTCCGATTCCATCTGGGGGACACTGTGTTCCCTCTCTTTTGCTGTTCTACGGTTAGTTGTGTTGTTGAGCCCTTTTCTTGGGACTTTAGTATTACTGAGGTCTGTAGGTTTGCAGAGGGGAGGAGTCAGCAGCAAACTAAGTTGTTAACTATTTAAGTGCCAACTCCATGTGCCCTCATACAACCCCATGGTAGCAGTGTCCCCCAGATGGAATCGAAGAAAGAGATTTAATGTAAGTACAAAAATCTTCTTTTTCTTGCTTTCTTATTTGACCTGTCTCTAGCT
Source organism: Mixophyes fleayi (assembly GCF_038048845.1). NCBI lineage: Eukaryota > Metazoa > Chordata > Amphibia > Anura > Limnodynastidae > Mixophyes > Mixophyes fleayi. Next base: position 81,974,920 of record NC_134406.1, on the reverse strand, counting down.
AAACAAAAGAGACGCAATCCCATAGCAAAGGCTGCCATGAAGGAGTGAAAAAGTGATTTTTTTTTTGTGTCATTCCCATTTAGATGCATTTTACTTGTGCTAACAGTAAATGTAAATACAATTTTTGGATCAGTACGCACTAAAATGTAACTTTTTTTTCTATTTTTAATAACTTGATTATATTTTGAGTTTTATTGTATTTACCTTTTTACTTATAGTAATGTATAATTTTATTGCTCTGCATTGTTTCACATTATTGCAATCTACGTTTTCACTGATACAACAAATTCTTATTCACATTCACAACCCATATTTAGCACACTATCCACCTCCTAAAACTTTCTCTCTCCTTCTCGTGATAACTCCTGCACATATCAAGATATATTGTATTTCATTCAATTTATAAATAATTCTCCTTTATCCCTTATAGACATATCTAATCTCACCTTATCACATTCCATCCCAATATCCATTCATGTTTACCCCAAGACCTATGTATGAGTAGTTTAGTACCATTATTCTAATACCCTTGTAACTATGTCTAACTCTTTCCTGTTGCCCTTCCACCATTAATGCCAAATATATAATTATTTAACTATACGTGTGCTAAACTTTTTTTAATTTTGCCTCCCAAGGGGATTACCAGCACTTCTATTTTAAAGCATTCACTCACGCTACTTTGTCTCGCATCCCCCAGCTCTTCACACCTGGAACAGCCTACTTCCACTAAGCCAACTCATCCACCTTCTAAGAATACAACCGCATCTCCCTATCCAGTATATACAGACACCAACTCATGCACAGATCCGCCACACCAACCTTCTAGAGGCTACGGACAGATAAGTATAATCTTTATTCTAGGAAGTCCTGTTTGTAGCATACACAATTCCTTACACTAGACAAATGCAATAGTGCACCCACAACTGGACTGTCCTGATATTGTTCAATGACAAAAAAGTAATAACAAAATATAAACAAAAAGTTACCTGAAATGTAAATTGTATGAATGTACAGGTATACATACCGTTTTAACGGGTCCTTCTGTAGTAAACCAGTGAGTAACGACTGGAACTCTAAAGATGGCTTGGCAGATGATGGCCCTGGTCAGACATTTAAGAATTAAGTAGTAGCAACTTGGGGAAGTAAAGCATTTTAAAAGTACATTCTAATTTGGCAAGCGAACCATAGAACATATCTCCTATTATCACACATTTTTAATGCAAAATTTCACTTCAAAGTGCCTTATCCAATATAGTAAAACCACCAAAAGAACATATGGATTCTTAACATATAAAAAAGCTGCAATTAATATTCACATATATTTAAGTGAAAGTTTTAGACGCTTATTAAATAGAATATATTTGAGATAAAATAGTGTTCCTGGGGCATGATTTTTTCCTATGCTCACCAGATTTTCTATGTAAGGATAATAAGGAACACTGCAGACAGTAACTTTTAGTCTGAAATGGTTGATAATAGAGAACAATAGTTTGCACTTGACTTCCATGTCATTGGAAAAACATCAAACATGTCTAAAAACTTTTACAAAATACATTTAGGAATGTTAGAAATTCCCTTTTCATATACTGGATTAACTTGTATTTCAGATTTACATCTATTCAATCTCAATGAGGTGAGGGTATAAGAAACAGGAATGAACAAATTACACAGATTTTAGGAACATGTAAAATATATTTAGGGGCATATTGGGCCTTTAAAAGAACCAAGAAAAATGTAAATATTTTAAATCTATGGAAATCAACTAACAGGCCAGCAGGACTGTACATTTTTAAACACATACTCTAATTTAAATGAACTCCTCATTATTGTGCCAAAATCATAAAAAGTAAATCCAATAATGTTTTATACCTTATTTACATACCTTGGGGGGGAGTTAAGTCTTCATTTACAATCTTCTCTGTCAATTCTGAGAAACTTTCAGAGAAAAAAGGGGGTTGCCCTATAAAGACATAGAAGTTTTAATGAAAAATCAGTTGCATATCCAAGACAATTAAGAAACAACTATATCAAAAATACTGACATAGGTTTGCCTTTCAAATGAAGAAAAGCACAAAAATCTAAGCCTGACACACACTGATAAACCAGAAATGCAAAGCAATGCAGTATGAACATACACAAATACGTAAGACTTTAATTCGATTATTAAGGTCATAAAAGTGTTAAGGACCTGTTGCTACTAATTGGATTTACCATAAAGTATGGTTTGTTGCTGAGTAAATAGGACAAAAGGCCAATTTACAAACCTTGAAAAAGTCAGTCTATTTTGGAATACAAGTTTGGGATCTCTTATCTGGAAACCTGTTACCCACAAAACTGTTTTGTGATTATGCAATGATAACCAAGTTTTTCTTCCTATAAAATTATTATTATTCACATTTATCTAGTGCCAGCATATTCCGTAGCACTTTAAAATTGGGAACAAACATAGCAATACAACAAAAAGAAGACTGGGTATTAACAGACACAAACTTACAATCTATAGGACAATAGGAGTTCGATACATGAGGTTAAGTGACACATATTGCATACTGGTCCAGCCATATTACAAAGGAGAAAGTGCTCTGTGGGGTTAAGTGATTCAGTCACGCAGTAATGCTGGTCTGGGGGTCAGAGGGTTTTTTGAGCATGAGAAGAGAACACATGTAAGTTTTTTCTATACTTGCTCTAAGGAGGCGCTAAACAATTTAATGAAGAAGGCAACGCCAGGGGCAGTTGTGGATAACCCCACCCTTTGAAGCCCCTGCTATGAACCTATAAATTGATTGAGCAAGTTCCACTTCTGTATTGGCAGTCTGTGAAAAGACAGACCTGTTTAATTGGGTTTTAGTGGATTTTAGGCACAGTGCTCCAAAGTATGTAAAAATGTCCCAAGCATTCTGTACAATATATCCAACCCCCTATATTAAAATGGCCAATGAACGAACACAGGTGAGCTTATTATTTAGGAAAAAATGGTTCGGAGACCACCTTCAATCTAATAAGAGCACACTGGGCTGCACTGGGAAGGATTTGCCATTTTACAATTTTCTTTTCCAACTTTGATTGATATATCTTTTCCCATTATGCTTTACCCAACAGTGGCAAATCCTTTATATTTTTGTAAGTGCACGGTTAATGAACTTTGAGCTGTAGAAGTTTTATGTCCTTTATAAAATTCCTACCTCGGAGGATTAGAATGCCTGTCAGTAATGTTTTTCCTGTTATCTATTCCTAAAAAAAAAAGTTCTCTTCTTTAGAAAGAAAGCCTGACACAGACATCTGATTCTATGAAACCTAAATATGGCTGAGTGTAAGCTTCAGGCCTTTGTAGTTAAACTTTGCATTATTAGAGGGTATAATAGCCCCCCCCCTCCCCCGTATACTTTAGCATACTTCTGTTTTCCTTTAGGGTTTATCCACATGGATGCTCTCTATTTACCACACAGTACCTCCATGGCATAACTACAGGTACTGTAGCTTGAACGGCTATTCTCATAGAGAGCATGTATGAAGGTTATTACCTAATTATGTAAATCCTGTTTCATTTCAGTAGCCCTTGAAAAGCCGATTATTTGAGCAGAAACAAATACATACAAGCAGCAATGTCTGGTGGTACTTACCAGAAAACATTTCATATAACACACATCCTAAGGACCAAAGATCACTAGCAATGGAGAAATCTGCTCCTTTGATTACTTCAGGGGCAGCATAAACCGGAGATCCTATAATAAAATATACATTACATTTTAGACACAATTTCATACGTTTTTCTACAACATTTCACATTAAACATAAGGGAAGATTCAATTAGCTCCAATGTTCCTCAAAATATCGCAAGCGTGAGATTTTAGCCAGAAATCTCCGCTGATTTTTTCTTGCTCCCCATAGAGGTGCGAGGAAAAATCAGCAGAGAATTTATCGTAAAAGCAGTAAAAATGCGCAGACACGATGTCCTGAAGAACAAAATTGAATCTCCTCCTTAGAATTCCACTAGATTTTTCAATAAACTACATTAAATACAAGCTACAACTCACAATTACAACTCACGAAACGGGGTCTGAAAATGACAACCATCGTTTCCAATGATCCCATATCTGCTTTTGATGTCACTTGCGTTCAGAAGTGTTGCAGTTTTCCAAATGTAGACAGTTCAATTCCATCTGTTTTCAAGTTAAAAGCTTTGAAGTAAATGGAGTTACTTCCAATGACCTCCAAACGCAAATAAAACAACAGTATGTCCTGTAGTATGAACTGGAGTTTGTAAAGTCATATCAAACGTCAGTGGGTCGCCAGGCCAGTGGGTCACCAGGCTAACGTATGAGTGATGCTTTTTTTTAAAGACATAACACTTATTAAAATTTGTATGATTACATCACTTATAATCCATTCTATTTAATGAAAAGACTTGTTACAGTCTAAAAATAATAGCTAGGTACAGGTATAAACTCCTGTCCTCAGATTGCTCACCTTGAAGAAGATGAGAAGTCCATGAAGAGCATAATAATGCATTTATCTGTTGATCTTCTTACAACACTTTTTATATCTTATGAACATTTGTCTATACAGGCTAACTATTTGGATATTTACATTAGAAACATTTTAATAAGACTTAATATTTTGTTCCAAATAAAGCATAAGATATCTTTTATGGACATTCTATAAGGCTTAAAGTTATTGCAGAATCAGTTGTGTATTGCTGTTAGGACCTTTCTTTCATTACTTTGTCTATCTTCTGATTTTCAATAAGGGAAGGTAGCCTACCACTTTACCCAACACATAGTGATTTATATATTGTTTCAGAGAGCCTGACTATCTTTTTATTTATGTATGGGCCTCATTTATTGTAAAATGAACCCTTTCTCCAAGTTTGGAAGAGAGGCCCTTTCTGTTGAAGTACACCAAGGGGTAAATGTATCATACTCCAATATGTACAAATCGCCGGAAATCGGCGTGTTGAAAGCTGAAATTTAAAGCGGCACTGCCTTATAAAGGGAAACTTCCCTTTACAAGGCAGCGCCGCTTTAAATTTCAGCTGTCAACACGGTGATTTACGGCGACTTGTACAAATCGGAGTATGATACATTTACCCCCAAATCTAATAACTCTGTCTTTACTGAAGCCAAGAGAAAGTCTACTTCCTCAATATAGCCCGTTTTGCCACAGTAACTATAATGAGAGTGTTCCTTTCTGGTGTTAGCGAAGCTCTGTATCAGATTCCCTGAGTGCGAGTCATCATCCTAACAGCATCAAGGTGAAGAGAACTGGTCTGGTTTCACACACTGCTGTGGGCTACAGCCAGCGATACCACAACTTGTCTCAAACTGCACACTACGTGTGTGCTGAAGAGTTTCATGCTATTTAGAGATCGAGACATTGAAAGGTCGGATCACAAGGAGAATCTCACACTGATTACGGAGGGAGCTGACCCACATCTATCGGGTCTGTTAGCGGCATCTAGGTGGGGAGAGCCAGTCTGAATCTGCACACTGTTGTAGGTAACGAGAGTCGCCCCCACTATGTGCTATATGCTGCATTTCATCTATACAGCTGGAGAGAGTCAATATCACTACTACATCGAGTCTCCCTGTGATCGGAACATAAATCCATATAAGACACAGATGGAGGTAATATCTTTCTGGAGATACAATATTTGAGCTTGAGTACATACTTCTATTGTATATGAACATCACACCAAAAGATATATAGATTGCTCTCAAGTGAACATTTATGGCTGCTTGCTTAGATATCATTCACCACATCAAGATCCATGACATTTGTGGTATAAGATAGAATTCCTTATTACTATTGAGCAACGCTAAAATACTTTTTATTGCCATTCTCTTTTGCTACATAATGGACAGCTGCCACATTCATCGAATTTAGTAGCGCTCAGAGTTGGTTTGCATATGTTAGTATTTTATTTATGTTATATCACAGTGCACTGTAACATGGTCTATGGGGGTAGTTTTATTTTATGCTCAGGTGCAATTATTATTATTATAGAGCTGGTTAGTTGTGTTATTTTTGTACTTGTCATTAATAAATTTTACATTTATATATGATGATCCGTGATCACAGTTTTGTTTTATACATCATATCATTTTTTTTATCTAAAAGTTTTAGCACTGCAATCTGTTTTTAGTTTACAGTAACTATAATCGTCAGAAGTATAATTATATTGGAAAGTAGGAGTTATTCCTTCCAATGCCTGAAATCAGAAAAAAGTAGCCCCTCACAGCTTTTTTGCACCTGAAGCTGGAAGCAGCTAGTAATGAAGTTGGTGATTTCATTTCAGAATGTTTCTATTTTTCCGCATTTCCATAAGTTATGGATTACTGTGGCCTCTTGTTTGTTACATTTCTGACATGTCTGACTTTTCCCAATTGAAATGCTTTCTCCGGGCCTGGCTTATGTGTGCTATTTCCTGGACTCCGATAAAGTCGTCCTCTCAGGCATGGCTCCGGCGTGAGCTGCAACTCCTCTGCTCATCCTAACTTAATACGGAGACGCAGTCCCGGCAGCATCTCTGCGCTCAGATTTCAACAATGTTCCTTTGGCTCCGGACTCAACCTTGCCACAGGTACTATTGACTGTTTACATAGATCACTGTGTGCCTATAATTGTAGTTACCCCTAGCAACCGCCAAGGAACTGTTTCCCTCTAATCTCTGGACTCTGGTACTGTGGGTTGTAGTTACCCCTGGCAACAGTTACACTCACAGATTTAACTGTTTAAGTGCCTGGACTCCTGTTACCACCTACAATACCCCTATGTATGGCAGTGTCCCCCAATGGACTTCAGGAAACGGATTTTACAGGAAGTACAAAAATCCTATTTTTGCCATGCCTGCAAAAATTAGAAACCATTGTAATGTGATCCAAGCAGGCATAAAGCATCTTGGCATATCATCTAAAATAATGCCATCATGTGGAATGTTGGTGGGCCATCTTCTGTAATGGCAGGAAAAAGGCTGAGCTTTGTTTTAAGTGGAAATCACTCATATTGTTTGTATTATAATAAATATTATATAAACACATCCATCCTTAAATATTTGTATAAGTTAGGTTGTAGGTACTCTGTAAAGAGAATCCCTGAGACTGTCCATTATGCTACATTTGCTTATTTGGCACAGGAAAACATGTTCCCTTTAATCACCTTTAATGCGGTTTCTTAGGTTTCGTCTTGGTGTAGATTCTCCTGCATCACCAGAATTCTCCTCTGATCCTACCATCGCAAAAAACTCTTCTAAGTTTTCTCCTTCAGCTTTCGACAAACTGAAGTTTGTTAACTTCAAGGTGCCAGGTCCATCTAGGAGAATCTTTAAAAAGATGTTAATACAACAAGATAAATACAATATATGCATGTTCTCACCCTGAAACTCTGGGTTCCTAGGTATAGCTTAAGAGTCTCAGACTTTATGGCCAAAATATCATGATCACTGAGCCCTGAGCCCTTATCACCAATGTGTTTCACTGGCTTTCAGTATTATTCTATGTTTTACCATTTCTGACAGCTGTTAGAACCTTTTAAGTTGCTAGTTTTCATATTTAAAAATAAAAGTAATGAAATACCAGTTAACTTAACTTATCTTGTACACATTAATTCAAGCATACTTGAATAAGACCCAGGGGTAAATGTATCAAGCTGAGAGTTTTCCGGCGGGTTTGAAAAACCAATCAGATTCTAACTATCATTTATTTAGTACATTCTACAAAATGATAGCTTGAATCTGATTGGTTGCTATAGGCAACATCTCCACTTTTCAAACCCGCCGGCAAACTCTCAGCTTGATACATTTACCCCCCACAGTAACATAGATTAGCTTTTGATTGGTCTTACTGCATACACACATATCCTCCAAAGTGGTGAGAGTAAATGTTCTGCCACAGGTTGAAATTCAAATTTAGTGATGTCAATTTTACACTGTATTTTTCCCTTATAATGTATCCAGTTCTCAGAAACAAATACATATCCGTTATTGTGACCACATGGTACTGTAAGATGAGATCTGGATACTGCTGTTCCTCTGGGATCATACAGAAGGCAGTTCCCAGGGCCAGTACAAGATGGCTCTATCTTCCAGCTGTTGTCTGCTTAAAACAACAATATCAATTTAACTCATTAGATAACTCATTAAAATATAATGAAAAAAGATGTGGGGTAAGTAAAATGCACTAAGCAAAGGAAGAGAGTCTGCATATCAAAAAGTAAATGAAATGGAGACATAACTACAAAAAGTCAACCTACAGTCTAAACCAGGCTGGTAATGTGTGCAAGTAGGTGCTTTTCAGAATATTACCCAAATTACAAAACTGTCTGGCCTACGTTTGCAAAACTCTGTAAGATATTTGCAGATACAGCAGCTGTGTATTCATGTTGCTGTTTTGAATGGAAATTAATATACAGTCTACTGTATGCATGTTCCTTGTCTTGGGGAAAATGGAATTTAAAGCAGATTTCTGGGTAAGCACTATCGGAAGTGACTTGCTAGTTAGCTCCTTCATTATCTACAAGTGCAGAAGAAGGGAGGGTCACAAGGCATTGGGAATCCAATCAGGAGCCAGTTATCTTTTCCAGGCGCTCGCAAATTATAACAGACATTTCCCCAGTAGCACTAGGACCTTACTACAGGTCACAGGATAGAAACCTCCAGCTAAACTACTACCACAATATATCATAACTTATATGCAAGCAATATTATCTATACACACAGACTTAACAGCTCTTACCTTGCGAGGAGTCAGATCACAAAAGAGAATTCCAAGTTCATGAATATAGTGAAGTCCAGAAATGATATCAATGGCAAATTCTCGAATGGTGTCTTCAGGTAAGTGCTCATCCTGAGCAATGACCGTTTCAAGTGAACCTCCTACAATACAATCTCAATTAAACACAGGGGCAGACAGAGCATGAAGTACTGAACACAGGTATTTGTTCAGAATACAAATAATAAGAATGAATGCAAACATTGTAAGAGAATCTCAGCCATATCCAGAAGCAGAAATTAGTTTATATTAATATTCCATAATAACATAATATTACAATTTGAATGGGAACATATACAAATTATTTGGCTGGTCAAAACAGCACACCAATATATGGTATTGTATCACATGTCATGATTCCAGCCAGTAGATTCCTAAGACCTGCACAACTGGTTTCTATAGAAAGGTTGTCCTTTGATAAAAGAATGGGCTACATTATAGTCACAATTCAATAACCATGTCAGGATTTCATTACTTCCTTGACCACAGTCCAAAAAAACTTTCAGATTTATAACAGCTATTAGGTTCTCTGTTCTTGTATCGCTTCAGTACTCTCAGAAACAGCACATAAACAAATCATATAATAGCATAAATGGAGGTAGAAATTAGTTCTGGAAAGAAGTTACAATTGCCGACATTTGATCATCAGGCCAAATGCAAGGTTATTTTTCATAAAACTACGCCCCATAAATTTGTGAGCAACTAATTTCAGTACCTTCCCATAACTCTTCAGCACTCACAAGAGGTCAAATTGTGTGAGCTTTCAATTGAATAAAACTAAAGCAGCGTATAAAATTGTTTAAAATGGTTTTCCTATTTCAGCACTAGAAACAAGTGGTATGGAGCACTTTGCAGTATAAATACTTTTCAATCTAAGTGAAAAAGATTAAAAAGGATGTTCCACCTCTAAATTATATTAATTTATAGGCCTTTAAATGTACTGCAACTTTTATTAAATGCATTGCTTCTTTCCTTTCTTCCCATTCGGTCTTTCAGCCATGTCATTATATATCCAGCGTTATTTATTTTTACTACCCCAGGATAGAATGCATGTAATTTTATCCAGGGGAAAAAAGCCTGATGAAACAAACACATCTCCTGACCTTAATGACCAAAGGTGTTTTATATCTTCTTGATAAGAGCAAATGACACAATTTTACAATGTGCCAGTTTAATTGAAAATGTTAACTTTTTAACTACTTTGTGCTCCCAGTTGGGTTTTACAAAGTTTGTTTTGAGCGAAAGAAGGACATAGGCCTATCTTTTAGTAGTATAGATTAATAAAGTAAGTATTAAGCCCCTATCCAATTTTTCACACTTTAACATCTCACAATCAAATGATGGTTTGATTGAAAAAAGGGTAATAGCAAATTTGATGCCTTGGCACAGATGACCTCACTGAGAGCAGTCCTTACTTAACACTTAGGTTTGTCAGAATGGTGAGTTGAACATACTTTTGTTCCCAACTAGGTAAGTCATATTCCACATTGCTGTAATGCAGGCTGTACTGATACAATTATAACAATACTACTCATACTGGCATAGTAAGGTTGAAAAAAGACAGTACAATCGAGTTCAACCTTTATAAATTAAAATAGCATTGGCCTGAAATCTCAGCATGCTCTCCCAAATACGATGGCCTCAGATGTGGCCTGTGTGTACATACAATGATGGCAGAAACAATCTGGTTGCTCAGTCAGATTAAGAGAAAAAAAAAAGACCAGATATTTTTCAGTTTTCCCATGGAGATATGTGGTCAAACTGAGCAATATTCCTGTTGCCCATTTTTTTCTCATTTTACAAGTATTTTCATATTTACAAAAATGTAATGTGTGCTTTAGAAACAATGGAGGATATTTGAATATAACATCTTACTATTTGTTGAAGCGACCAAATTTAAACAATGTGAATATTATTACAATCCTGCATGTTTTAACAATAGAATAAAGATTATCATTTACAGTTAATGTTTGTATTAAATCTAGCTGATAAAGAGATCAAACTCTTCTAGCAGTTCTGACACTTTCCATGCACTCTAAAACTAATGAGATTATTTCCCACTGAATTCACACGAGTTCATTCTGGGAACAGCACCAAATGAGACAAATGAAATATTAACAGAGCAAGGCCAAATTAATAATCCGGGACTGGTCCTGTTACAGAACTCAAGTACTTGAACAGAGAACAGAGTAACAATGTAATGATCTTGTTAATGGTCTATTAATGAACTTGTAGGATTAGTGGGGAATGATTTCTCTCACCTGTGCACAGCTCCATGACAAGCCACAGATGGTTACTGGTCTCGTACCACTCATAAAAAGTCACCACATTTTTGTGTTTAATATGGTGTGTCAACCGGACCTGGGAGGAAAAAAACAACAACTTTTTTTTTCATAAAATGGAATCTCTTTCAGCAGTCAGTTAGACTACTCGGCTATCCCAACAAGTGACCCTTAAGACCCTCCTCGCTACATGCCAGAGGTTGCTTTTGCCTTACCTAGATGACTGTTTCTAAAGATAAATCTACGATTTGTGTTCCATTCACTTTATGCTAATTTATCTTTTTACATTATTATTATCCTTTATTTATGCAGTGCTGTACACTGAGGGGGATCATGACACAAACGAATTACATACAATGACAAGAAACAGAAGAGGAGATTATATTATCTTTGCTACTGTAGATTGCAGATAAATAATCTTAACCATAAGCAAAATTATTTCTTCTACTCATTGTAATGATTTCAATTTAGTGCTAAAGAGTCTGAAAATTCACAGTCTAATTTATATTTGCATGGAGACTACAGGATGCAATGGAAAAATTAAAAGGCAAACCTGAATCCATTTTTCAGAGGAGAGACTTGTCTTAGTGATTGTAGTGTAGAGCACAGTCTGTTCAGCAGTGTAATTCATAACTGGGTGGTAAAGTTTCCTATCTCAGAAAGCAGTAGTACTGATCAATCAGGAACTAAATAACTGATCTCATCAGCTTGGTTCTATGATGTCATAATGTGGACAACACTACACAGTTATATGGTATAAATGCATAATGAGGTCTTTATAATCAAGCCCACACTGGGAAAAGTAATGTACCTTTTAATGACACTGGATCATATGTGTGTAGCCCTCCAAAAAAAAACATATTGTCCATTAACAACTAAAATTCTCAGGATGGTAATTATTATTATTATTATTATTATTATTATTATCATCATTTATTTGTTAGGCGCCACAAGGTTTCTGCATACTAATATCATTTGAAAAAGCTGTAAGATATTACGTAGCCAACTAAAAGTTTAAATACATTCACAAACTAAATTGTAAATAATATATATATATATATATATATATATATATATATATATATATATATATATATACACACACATACACACACACACACATACATCCGTACATCTCTATCTATCTGTCTTATATGTAAAATTCATTGGTCTGTTTGTTTGTCTGTCTGGTTATGCATTCGGACACCCCTGCACCAATTGGGATGAAACCAACACAAAGTGGTCCAGTTGGGGTTACACTCCTTCACTCCAGCACATTCTTAAACTGTTGCAGTGATAAATACGTATAGTTCCTATATACATCTCCTGTCTCCTTCTGCACAGTTCTTAAGGGCTACATGGACAGAATATTAATGGGGCAGTCACATCCAAAATGGTGGCTCTCTAGCTCACCCTCATCTCTCTCTCACAGCAGTGTTCACTCACCCTTCCTCTGCAGGGGTGACATCACTCACCCGTGCTCTGCGGGGGTAATATGTCTCAGTTGGACACTGACAGACACTCCCTGTGTGCTGCTCTTTTCTATCATCCTGTCACTTTCTGAGGTAAATAATCCCTGAAATCTGCCTCATGTCACTAGTATTCTGTCTGTGATGTTTTACTTTGGCCCCTAGTGGCAGATTATAAGGGGGGGGGGGTCCCAGGACCTCATCCCCTCTGTCCAGGGTCCCTGGCTGTCCCTCTCTCCAAAGGTTCTGATCCCCTCAGCTCATACCAGCCTGATATTGTTACGTAACATTCCTAGTGTGTCTCCTCTGGGTCCTAGTGTTAGGCCTCACACTCAGTCACACTAAGTTGTGTGAACAACACCAGTGTTACATATATATGTATGGAAAAATAAGGATGCACCCACCTATCAACAGCAAAATCAAGCAAAAAGGGGGCTGTGCAAAGCTCATAAGACCAAAGACATTTCCATATTCAGTTACTTATTGATACATAGGTCCAATAAAACCTGGATATGCAAGTACTGCACTGAACAAAAGGCCTAAATTCAGGCCCACCATGCATGTGTAGGGTGCATGAAAACAGTATGGAACCATCTTTTTACCATGGAGTAAAGTACTGTTAAATATTGTTTTTAAATGTCATATTCTAGGAAGGGGTTTAAGTTGTGCATTTTACATGATGTAATCTATGTGTTCTCTATGTAGAAAAAAAGCTGTAGTCTAAAAGACAGATTCTGCATCGCAGTTTCATGCTACATGAGAGCGGCGCACTATCTACAGAGAGTGTGTTGTATAAAGGTAGGCCACAGCTGTGATATAGAGCCTATGTGGAAGCACTGAACAAACCTCATTTACTTCTGCACATGGTAAATGCAGCATGTTCAGAAGAAAATGGTTCTTCTTCCATGCATCTCTGTTTTATCGGCTTAAACAAGATAACTGACCTCATTCATTCATTGAAAATTCACATGAAGAGACCTTAGCCCAAGCTTACTAACAATCTGGCTTGATTTCTGATTCCCACTTTAAAAATACACCCCCTGTCTAACCGTGGCTACATTTTAATGCCCATTTTCACATTTGAAAAGGCTCCTCAAAAGGCTTGGCGTCTCTGTGCTCTAACTCAACTGTAAGCAACAGCAACAAATAGGGTTCACGAGTTACTTAAACTACATGTCTCATATTGCTTTCTTAGCGGTATAAGTCTCTTAAGTTGCAGACAGCGCATGTGCCACATATGACATCTAAAGGAGTAATATATCTTCTACTGCTAGCGACATGGATATAAACAAGGCGTCTAAAGTCTTAGAGCTGCACACGTCTGAGGGTCTTAGAAGTACATATATGTTATACTTCTCACAGTACAAACAGTACTTACTGTGAGGAATCTGTTCATTTTTCACCAGTGAAAATGGTGACTACCTAACTCTGTGAAATATGGATCAGTGACAAGCAACCCGTTTTATCTCAGGGGCCGCAAGGGCGACTCACTAACCTTCCAAAGATTACCCTTAACCTCATTAGTAAGTTAAAACAATAAATTTAATCAAAGAACAAGACACCTATCTAAAAAAACATATCAGCAGGCTTTTTAAATAAGTGTTACAAGCTATATCATACAAATCTAACAATAAAGCAGGAAAAACTAAGGACGCAGGTAAATGCTCAGATGGCTACATGTTGTCCATCACTGATATGGGTTGTCACATAACTACACACTTGTACTTACCCAATTTGTAATCTCTGGTCTTTTACATTTGTCTATGCAGAGTATAGCAACAAAACTGATAGTGCCCTTTCTTCTACCTTTATATACAACAGACTTGCTTCCCTTTCCCACTTCTTCATACAGGATGTAGTTCTCCATTCTTAACAGGATTGATCTATTAAAGAAACAGTGGATTTATCACCTGAAAAATACCAACCAAAACACAAATTACTTCTGAGTATTGCAAGATCATATCTTGCAGCAATGAAGGGAAAATATAACAGTTTGGTACATTAAAGGCTTGTATAAGAAAATTAATTGGCACTAATTATAAGAAATGTGGAGAGTTGTGTCACTATAATAAGTTTACCATATTTTTCAGATTACACCCAGGGAAATAGTGCATACCGCACAGTATTTTCAACTGAAATCTACCGAATTCTAACTGCAATGCACACCAGATCAACATGCATAGTTTTGTGTGCCTCATTCACACAAAACAAAAACACTAGTGCTAATATTGAAACGTGAGCCTTTACATACTTTAGCACCACTTGCTACCTGCAATGAGTACAGCAAGTCGAACTTATTGGGCCCAAAAAGGTTGTTAGCACTGTCATCATGATTCTGTCAATTCCCTCATTCTGGTGACTACAAATCAAAGTTAAATTTATTGGGTAGTATACAAGACAGACCCCAACATGAACGTTAGTAGATAAAGTTGACACAATCATAGCAGTTAATCATAAAAAACTTAACCTCACTGTTAGTACACAATAGAGCCCCTAATCTACTGGATGTTGTACCGCACAGATCAAAATCTGACAGCAGACAAAGCTGACCTTCAATCCTGGCCGGCAGCGGCAACGGCAGACGCCAACCCTGGCCGGCAGCGTCAAAGGCAGACGCCAACCCTGGCCGCCAGCGTCAAAGGCAGACGCCAATCCTGGTGGCTAGTACCAAAAGCAGGCACCAAACCTGGTGGTTAGTGTCAAAAGCAGAACGGAGACCCAAATACTGTCTGCTCTCCTTATGTCACAGGCAAGTAAGAGCAGGATCTATTTAAACTGCCTCTTACAATCAAGTTTCATACCCTGCAAGCATCTGCAATATGCCCAACATAATGACAATCCAGATCAATGTCTGATCAGGATGTATCAGATGTGAATGTGAAAACTAGGAAAATGTGGTTAATTACAGCTATTTGACAGTGAGTACGGTAATTGTTTTGATAGACAACTTGCTCACAAGAACTGCTCAAATCTGTTAAACTTGGTTTCACGGCTGTGAGGCCAAAGTGGACATAGATCTTGGCAGCTTCACGGCTGTATACTCTGACAGCAGGAGTTAATAGCAATGTAAATATTTCTGTAATAATCAGCAGTTTTTTTTATTATATGAACATTCAAAACATGCCAATATTAAAGTTAGTTCAGTGTAAAAATGTCTCGATTTTAGTATTAACTTTATTGTCCTGTATCAATGAAACAGGGTATGTCCATAAAACATTATCAAAACTTGTTTTCCAATGTGTGGATAGCATAGTTCTTCAGCGAGTTACTTCTTCTTGTAAAATGGGCTATTTGACTATTATCTTTAAAGGCACATAGCAAGTGAGCAGCTGCGGGCACGTATGAGACCTGTGTACATACTGTAATATGTCAAATAGAAGTGTTAATCCTGGGTGCTATTAAGAGGGCATTCGTATGTGGGCCCAACAAACAATTTTTGTCACCTATACCTAGTCTGCAGTTGTAACGCGTGGCAGAGCCAGTGCTCATACATTGTGTGTGTGAGAAAGGAAAGATAACACACCTGCAGGACACGGGTAAAGATGCCGCAGGAACAACACCTGACGCCGGGATCGATCTGAGATTAACCCACCACCCTACCACTGTCCTCGTTTAACGTCACAATTTCATCACAGTTGCCCCCCTAGCTCATGCTTCAAACTACCAACAGCTCACAGATCAACTGCCGAAACACGGAACTGTTACTGCTCCCAAGGAGTGTTTGTGAGTAAGCTGTTTGGAAAAAGGAGTTTACGGGGGTGAATGGCCGATAATTTTTATCAAATGATTTTTTAGGCATTCTAAATTTCAAAGTGAAGCTTAACTGTTGGAATTGAAAAGATTACGAGTATTTCCACAATATCATCACCCCTCCTCTGCTGCGTGCGATGGATTATTCCGTTTCCTCAGTAACGAGAAGGGTAAACCCGGACGCTCTACTTAGAAGCCTGTGGATTGGAGAGAAGAAAATATGTTTCCACGGTAACGTGTAGCTTTATGCCTGTAGAATGCAGCGCTTCCAAACCACGTGATTCAGAGTGCCTTAGTCACCTGACCACTTTTTTTTTTTTTTTTTTTTTTTTTTTTTTTCTTCCTTCTTTTTCTTTAAAGCTGATGGTTTTACCGGGAATAGTTTTTGTTTTTTGTGTATATTTGTTTCAGGATAGATAGGGTTTCTTTTAGTATTATATAAGCATATACGGTATATCATTTTATGGGCCTTGAATTGGCAAATAAGGATTCTAGAATAACAATTGGAAAATGCTATGTTTTTACTATTCTTCTCATTGTTATTTTCAACCGATGAATGTAAACCCCACATTTACCACAAAGTACTCCCAACTATTACAGTGTCAAATAACAGTTCTTTATACAAGGTCTGAAATAGTTATAGAGACCAGGAAAAAATCTGGACATGTTAGCTTTAAGGGCTCAGTCACACTTATTGTGAGAACATGGAATTTTGTATCTGTCACCAAAAGATGTATGGACGTGATACAAAAGAGAGAGTTTGTCCCATCGAAATTTCACATTGCAGGCAAAATGCTGAGGGTACCGCTGAGTACACAGGTGGGGGTTTGGTAAAATGCAACGGAGTACACAGACTTTTGTAGGCACTGCATATTACTGGGGAACACAGATGTGTTGGCACTGTTTGAACAACACATAGCATGCAGTAATGTACATCAATGTGTTGGCACTTTTTGAACAGTGCGTAGCATGTAAGAAACAAATGGATACAAAAGAGTAAAACGCAATGTCCCTGTAGTAGATGTAGAAAGTGTACATAAACATAAAATGACAATAACTAGCAGACAGGATTGGTGCAACCAAATACACTGGTGCAGTGTCTAAGACCCCACTGCATTACTCCAGGGATATGGATATTGCTCAGTGAGTGAGGCCGGCGGTAAGCGGGGTAAGCAAGTGGGGAGGGGGGGGGGGGCGCGCCATGCCGGAGAGGCGCTTCCCCTGCCTGCATTCCTCGCTGTCCACTGGCATTGCTAAAAAGAAAAACATTTTATATGGCGCCAGGCACCCTCTTCTGTGCTCACCGACAGTGTCGGGCGTGACGTGATCACGCACCCCGTCACTGTCAATGAGGAGCCGCACAGAGTCACTGTCAATGAGCCGCACAGAGGAGGGTGCCGAAGATGAGAAGAGGAAAAGACCATAAAGGTAAGTAAAAACAGCAGGGGTGAAACAGTAACGCCTGAAAACTGCATTAAAAATAGGATAAATGACCATGCTCTGATTTCTGTTACAGTTTGAAAGTCCTTACTAGTACTACATCAATCTGAGAAATTTCAACAATACATTAAAAACAAATGTATTTCCAAGACAACAATATAGAACATTTGGCGACCCAATCTTATTCTTTGAAACCTCCAAAGCAGTACTATGAAGGCACATTATGACATTTGTTTCTAATTACAATGAAATGAACAGTGAGAAATACAATTCTTTACAATAAGCTAATAAGTATCTAATAACAAATATTAGATACTTTTAATTTTTACATATTTTACTTATATTTGTATATTTTGAATTTGTTCTTTCTCCTTTAAGAACCAAAATGATGGGTGTTTCTGAAAAACACATTGCCTCATAATCTAAGACTTTCACCTGCACCCGGATGGTTTTACTTAGATGATACACACACTAATTGGGTTATACATACTATCTGCCTTATTTTTATATGCTGTTTTCTCCTTCAATTTATCGAGAAGAATGACATAGATCAGTGGTTCCCAAACTTTTGCAGTTCGCGGCACCCTTAGAGTCTCCAAAATTTTTTCAAGGCACCCCTCCAAAATAATTACCGAGCAGTCCCGTTTTATAAGTAGTCAAAAAGACGTAATAAATATTTAGGTCAGGACAGAAATACTTATTTAGTTGTATACAAAAATAATACACATAAATCCAAGGGAAGAGAATTTATTTATGTATATTTTTTTCAATTATATTTCTGTCAAAGAATAGTTTACAGCTAACACACTCAGTGCCCCCTGCATCCACACACTCAGTGCCCCCTGCATCCACACACTCAGTGCCCCCCTGCATCCACACACTCAGTGCCCCCTGCATCCACACATACCGTGCCCCCCTGCATCCACACACACAGTGCCCCCCTGCATCCACACACACCGTGCCCCCCTGCATCCACACACACCGTGCCCCCCTACATCCACACACACCATGCCCCCCTGCATCCACACACTCAGTGCCCCCTGCATCCACACATACCGTGCCCCCCTGCATCCACACACACAGTGCCCCCCTGCATCCACACACACCGTGCCCCCCTGCATCCACACACACCGTGGGCCCCTGCATCCACACACACCGTGCCCCCCTGCATCCACACACACCGTGCCCTCTGCATCCACACACACCGTGCCCTCTGCATCCACACACACCGTGCCCCCTGCATCCACACACTCAGTGTCCCCTACATCCACACACACACTGTGCCCCCACGCTCTGCCCGCTCTGTCCCCTCTGCCTCTGCCCGCTCTGTCCCCTCAGCATCTGCCCGCTCTGTCCCCTCAGCCTCTGCCCGCTCTGTCCCCTCAGCATCTGCCCCTCGCTGTGCCCCCGCTGTGGACAGGAAGAAAAAAACAACTACTTACCAATCCGGCGGCCCCCGAGACCCAGCATCCTCCTCCTTCCTCGTTTCTCACTGAATGCCGCATTCAGTGAGAAACGAGGAAGGAGGAGGAGGCTGGGTCCCGGGCGCCGCCGGATTGGTAAGTAGTTGTTTTTCTTTTTCCTTCCTCTTCTTCCTGTCCACGGCACCCCTGTGACAGCGCCGCGGCACCCCTGGGAGCCGCGGCGCACAGTTTGGGAACCTAGGACATAGATCAAGAAGTTGTTTTCATATACTTATATGTTAGATATGGCTCTACCGCCATCCACGGCTAAAGCTGATTTTGTTTTGTTTTGGTTTTTTATATATTCATGACTTATGACAAGGCAGAGTTATTGTAACAACAGCCTATGTTTTTTATGAAAAACGTCAGAACAATGCTGACCACATGAACTGTGCAATTCCTTGTTGTTTTCAATTGGTTAAATAAACTTTTTATATTTTTATATCCAGTTTCTACTCTTCTGGTGAACTAAAATGATGTAACCCTCAGTTATTAAGACGATTAATTGCTACACCACTGCTACAATGCTTATGTCTCTGACCCGAGTGGCGCCCTTTTCGATTAATATAGACAGACACAACAATGACTGGAGAGCTTGGTATCACAAGCCAAACTCCAAATGGATTTTACCAAGAATAAATTTTACAAATGGGGTAACCATGCAGGTAAATTACTCCCAGTCCTGGGTAAAACTACTAAGCGTAAAAGCCACATAGTAGCCATTTAACATAATAGACAGAATACACTGATGACAAATTCGGCAGAAATTGCAGAGTTGTTTAAAAAATAGTTTTCTGGGGTTACACCCCCTCTCCGCCTGACTTGTCTCTCTCACCCTTCCCATTCTCACTTCCCCTGCCCTTTCTTCCCCTATAACTTGTAACTTTTTGTGATAATAAGTCAGTATTTTCTATATATTGTCAAAACATTAAATAAAAAACAAAACAAAATACTTTTCTACATGATATGTGGAAACCACCCCAAGGCTGTCATTTAATGTAGATATTATTAGAGGAAGCAAAACTCTAAGCTACATGCAGAACCGAGGGACCTTCTTGAGTCTGATATAAAAATGCAAGAATTAACTGAAGCCATCACTAACTTGTGCTTACAAAGATCACCAGGCCCGGATGGACTCACATACAAAGATTTTTACAAACATAGCCGAATTATATTGTTACATTCACAGAACAAGACCAGGTTTCCCAACTTTAACAAAACATATACAACCCTAATATTAAAACCCACCCTATTATATTCCTCAATTTGTATTTTGCGTGCTAATATTATGGCCAACAGGTTACAATCCACACTTCCCTCACTATTAACTGAACACCAGTTAAGTTTCATGACAGGATGTCACTTGTGAAGGGCATACACACGTTAATTGCAGCTGTAACCTTTTTATCTTTAAAATCCCCACCAACAGGCATGTTACTTAGTCTAGATACCCACAAGGCATTTAATACAGTATCATGGACATGCATGGATATAGTGTTTTAACGTAGGGCATTTGGAAATTATTTTACTGCCCTGATAGTGTGCTTTTTTTTTAATGAAGCCACTACCTCTCTGTTAGTAAATGGACTATTATGAGAAGTAGTATTAATGTCGCTGGGCACATGTCGGGGCTTTCCTATGTCATCATTATTCTTTAAAGTGGTACTGGATCCCTAGATAAGAGTCCTACAAACATGGCCTACACTACAAAGCATCCGGGTGGGAAACAAAGAGATCAAATTTGTCCACTTTTGTTGATATATTAATATACCTATTTAGCCCCAGGGTGTCTCTCTGATATAGACTCATGGTCAGGGCCGGACTGGGACTAAAAATTGGCCCTGGCATTTAAAGCACACAGGCCCACCTTTGTTCCATAATAATAATAATAATAATAATTACAGTACTTTTTGCAAAGCTCCATGTATCGTAATCAGAGAATCTAGGAAAACCCGCTGCTGTCAAATAGAAGTATGCTTAAGCAACAGCCCCCTTACGCCTTCTGTGGCTCTCCAGTTTACGTGGAACAACTAGTCTCAGCATGCCCCACAATAGGCTTTCTGGTATACTGAGACTTCTATTTCCACAGCAGCTGGAGAGATACAGGATGTTGGGATATGTTACTATAGTCCTCTGTAGATCATCAGCTGGTTGCTGTCTGTTACCTGCCCTGCGCTGGCTTTCTCCCAGTATCATCGACGCAAATAAAATAGCACTCATTAAATAATTAGCCCCCACCTGCACTCCACCAGTAAATTAATAGCCTACCTCCCACATTATATTACCGCCTCCCCCTTCCCTCACACACCCCTCACTCCTGAGTGCATGTCCTCCAATGATATTAAGCCACTATAGAGCCCCAAATCGTATATTATGCTACACAGTAGTGCCCCTAAATCATATTATGACACAGTAGTGTCGCCAAATCGTATATTATTATGCCACAATAGTGTCGCCAAATCGTATATTATGCCACAACATAGTGCCCCCAATTCATATTATGCCACACTGTAGTGCCCCCAATTCATATTATGCCACACCGTAGTGCCCTCAATTCATATTATGCCACACCGTAGTGCCCCCAATTCATATTATGCCACACCATAGTGCCCCCAATTCATATGTCAGAAAAATGCCCTCAAATCAAATTATACCACACAGTAGTGCCCCCCAAATCATATGCCACACAGTAATGCCCCCCAAATCATATGCCACACAGTAATGTCCCCCAAATCATATGCCACACAGTAATGTCCCCCAAATCATATGCCACACAGTAATGTCCCCCAAATAATATGCCACACAGTAATGTCCCCCGAATCATATGCCACACAGTAATGTCCCCCAAATCATATGCCACACAGTAATGTCCCCCAAATCATATGCCACACAGTAATGCCCCCCAAATTATATGCCACACAGCAGTGCCCCCAGGTCAGGGCACAACTGAAAGGGAAAAAAAACAAAATTACATTGCACAGGAGACAATACCTTAACATACCCGATTATGTGACCTGTTCTCACAGCTGTCAGCTCATCATTCAGGCAGTCTTACGCAACCACCGGGACCCCTTCTCAGAGAATGAATGCAAGAAACAGGAAAGGGAGGCGTGGCTGTACGCGCGGGACATGTAGTCGGGTGGCTGGTTCCTGGGGAGGAGCCAGCCACCAAGATGCCTGCCAATCTCGGGGGCCGGTCCATAATAGCGCATAGACTGCCGACATGACAAATGTAGTACTACAGGAAGAGTGTCACGGGCACTAGGAGTCTTTGCCCAGGATATCACCAGATGTAGTCTTACCAGAGTCGTGTATACACACAGTGGTCCTCTGATAGCAGGGTGACTAGCGGAACAGGAGAATCAGCAGATGGTGAGAGGATGCTAAAGGAAAGTCTATGACTAACAGCAACTGGTTATGAATTAGACAATATGAACACGAGGATCTTGATGGACGTGAAGACGTGAGGAAAGTCAGTGGTCTGCGTACAGCAAGTTGTACCACCGCTATAGTGAGAGGAATTGTCCAGGAGTAGATAGGAGGTAGTGAAGTCAGTGGTCTGCGTACAGCAAGTTGTACCACTGCTTGTAGTGATGGCACTGGTTCCAGGTGCAAGTAGGTAACGGGGAAGTCAGTGGTCTGCGTACAGCAAGTTGTACCACTGCTTATAGTGAGGAAACTTGTAACTGGTGCCAATAGGAAACTGGGAGTCAGTGGTCTGCGTTCAGCAAGTTGTACCACTGCTATAGGTGAGGATAGGCACTAGTGTAGATGAGTGGAACATAGAAGGTAACACAGAGAGCACAAGGAACTTGATCCCAAATGGTATATACAATACAATAGCAAATGACAAGCGCTGCTTGAGAGATACAAAGTCACTACTGAGATCCAGGTCAAATGAGACAAAGTCAATAGCATCTATATCTTCTTAAGATAAAGGACTCCGTAGATGAGCAGGACACAGTCCAAGCGGATATGCAATAAACTAGTAAAGTCAATAGAAGGTAAGCATACCGCGATTCAGTTGAGCAGGCTGTCACGAGAGAAACACAGGGATAGCTGAGCGGCTGAACGCCGACACGAGTAGAGGCCACAGGAGAGTGGTAGCGGTAATCCGTGTCTGTGTAGCACACAGGCAGAGAACTTGATACGAGTGGAGCAATGATGATTCATGCAGAAATCAACAGGAACTGAAGACACGATGAAACACAGGAGAGTTGAAGCGGTCTGGAAACCGGCAATGCAATAGTCAGGAATCAGCTGGGACTGAAGACACGATGAAACACAGGAGAGTTGAAGCGGTCTAGAAACCGGCAATGCAATAGTCAGGAATCAGCTGGAACTGAAGACACGATGAAACACAGGAGAGTTGAAGCGGTCTGGAAACCGGCAATGCAATAGTCAGGAATCAGCTGGGACTGAAGACACGATGAAACACAGGAGAGTTGAAGCGGTCTGGAAACCGGCAATGCAATAGTCAGGAATCAGCTGGAACTGAAGACACGATGAAACACAGGAGAGTTGAAGCGGTCTGGAAACCGGCACATTGAAGCGGTCTGGAAACCGGCAATGCAATAGTCAGGAATTAGCTGGAACTGAAGACACAATGAAACACAGGAGAATTGAAGCGGTCTGGAAACCGGCACGTTGAAGCGGTCTGGAAACCGGCAATGCAATAGAGAGGAATCAGCTGGAACTGAAGACACGAGGAGAAACACAGGAACACCTTCAGAGACTCACAGGGAATGAGACTCCAAGAACAGGCAACGAAGTAATGACCACAAGTGCTTTAAATAGGGAGTGTTGCCTGATCAGCCAATTAACTAAAAGCAACAGGTCTGAAGGGTTCATAGAGGCTGCGCATGCGCAGACCATCAGGATGGCGGACGGCCACGGTTCCTAATAACAGGAGAAAAGGCACTCACGGTCCGGTGAGTGACAAAGAGACAGCGCGGCACCAGCCAGCACTGCGCATGCGGTGCACATAGCCCCGCCCCTTCTATTCACAGGGCTGTTACCCAGCTCTGTTTTGTTATGCCTTCTTCTGACATGCCTTATAGACAAAGGCATGAAGACACAAACATCACCCTAAATATGAACGTTATACATATCATCACGTTCTTAATTTTTATATAGCGCGGCACTTTATATTGCTTGGAATAAAGGACAGTAATGATTGTGTCACTCACCGGACTGTGAGTGCTTCTTCCCGGACATTTAGGAACCGTGGCCGTCCTCCATCCTGAGGGACTGCGCATGCGCAGCCCTTTCTATACCTCCAGTGTATGTTCCTTTAACTTAATTGGCAGATCAGGCAACCTCCCTATATTAAGCACCTGTGGTCAACACCACGTTGCCTGATCTTGGAGTCTCATTCCCCATGAGCCTCTGAAGGTGTTCCTGTGTTTCCTTGTTTATTCAGCCCAGCTGATTCCTGTGGTTTCCAAACCACTTCTACCTCTGTGGTTTCCAAACCACTTCTACTCTGTGGTTCCCATACCACTTCTACCATCTACTGTATCATCGTGACTGTGAGCTGATTCCTATCCGCTGCCTCCGTGCACTACAGTCTTCTAATCACTTCAACTCTACCATGTATCATTGGGACTGTTAGCTGATGCCTATCCGCTGCCTCCGTGCACTACAGGCTTCAACCACATCCACTCACCTGTTCGTGATTGTGACTGCCAGCTGATTCCTATCCGCTGCCTCCGTGCACTACAGGCTTCAACCTGCAACTCGTCTGTGTTTCATCATCGTGACTGTTTGGCTGATTCCTATCCGCTGCCTCCGTGCACTACAGTCTTCAACCTGCAACTCGTCTGTGTTTCATCATCGTGACTGCTAGCTGATTCCTATCCGCTGCCTCCGTGCACTACAGTCTTCAACCTGCAACCCGTCTGTGTTTCATCGTGACTGTTTAGCTGATTCCTATCCGCTGCCTCTGTGCGCTTCAGTCTTCAGTCCTTGTCAACTCTACCGTGTTTCCTTGAGTCTGCTGCCACTATTGCTACCCGCTACTCTCCGTGATCATCTGTTCCAGTTCAACTCTGCTCCGGTGTCCCATCGTTACTGCACCTGCTGGTTGCTATTGGTTACCTCCGTGTTCCCGCAGAGACCCGCTGCTGTTACTTCTCAGCGCTACTCATCCATCTACTGCTGATCCGCTCTCCACGCCTTCCTGTGTTCCCTGCTGGTCTACCTACCTGTGCGCTGCACCTGTTAGACCACCGCTTCACCCATCCAGGGACTTTGCATCCTGCCGGCCTCCTGCCGTTCAGGTATCTCTGCACTCCTGTCTGACTGCCTTCTCCTGAACCACGGTATGCATACTTCCCATTGACTGTGCTGTGTATTGCATACTTTGCTGGACTGTGTTGGTTCTCCTCTGGAGTGTACTATCCGCTGAGTCTATTGCCATCATTGACTGTGTTATCTCATGCTGGATTACTTCAAGAGACTTTCTATATTGGCAGTGTTGTTCAGTCATTTATACATTTAGATTGTGCATATTACTGTGGATCAAAGTCAAGGTGCCCGTGTATATATTGTGTTGCAGTCTCTCCCCGTGCACCTCCTCACATATATATTCAGTGGTACAACTTGCTAGTGGCAGACCACTGACTCCTGTTTACAGTTTCACCTGTTCCAGTATCCTCTCACATAGCAGTGGTACAACTTGCTAACGCAGACCACTGACTCCCCGGATACCTCCACTTGGATTCCATTCCTTCACTCAGACAGCGGTACAACTTGCTATCCGCAGACCGCTGACTCTCATCACCTCCTCGTTTCTGTTGGACATTCCTCCTCACTATAGCAGTGGTACAACTTGCTACCGCAGACCACTGACTACCTTCACGTGTCCTTTGTCCATACAGTTCCTCGTGTATTACTACCTCCATATTGCCAGTGCTGCTAGTCATAGACTTTCCTGAGCATCTCATCATCTGCTATTTCCTGTTCCGTGATCACCCTGCTACCAGAGTACCATATTACCACCTATACTGCTCTGGTAAGCCTATCACCTGGTGATCCCTGGGTAAAGACTCCTAGTGCCCGTGACAGTAAGATCAGGCCATGACAGACCCAGATACGGAACCTACTGCTAAAGAGATGCTGCAGCATCTGGTCAGCCGTGTGGAGCAACAGGATGCTCGCCAACAGCTGTTACTTCAATGTTACCAATCGTTAACCTCCCAAGGAACATCTGGACAGACTGTTACAGCTAATATTGAAGCTCCTGTGCTTTCCTCCGTTTCCCCAGTGCCATCCCAGGTGTCTACAGCTCCTATGCTTCACCTGCCTACTCCGTCAAAATATGACGGGGACCCCAAAACTTGTAGAGGTTTCCTTAACCAATGTTCAGTCCATTTTGAACTCCAACCTCAAAATTTTTCTACCCATCGTTCCAGAGTGGCCTATCTTATCTCATTGTTTTCTGGACAAGCCCTGGCTTGGGCCTCCCCTCTGTGGGAAAGAAACGATCCAATTCTACAAGATAGTGCCAAATTCATTTCCACGTTCCGAAGTGTGTTCGATGAACCAGGTCGTGTGACCTCCGCTGCTTCCAGCATTCTTCGTTTGCGACAAGGCTCCCATACAGTAGGACAGTATGTCATTCAATTTAGGATCTTAGCCTCTGAACTTCAGTGGAACACTGAAGCATTAGTTGCCGCCTTCTGGCAGGGGCTCTCCGATAAAATTAAAGATGCACTGACTACCCAAGAGCTTCCTTCGTCACTAGAAGATTTGATCTCTCTTTGCCATCGTGTAGACATGAGATTTCGTGAAAGAGAATCTGAGAAAACAACTTCTGCTAAAGCACCTCTTCGTTTAAACCCTCAATTTCGTCCAGTTTCACCTTCTGTGATTCCCATGGAGATAGGACGTTCCAAATTATCTTTAGAAGAGAGGAAACGAAGAGTAAAGAATAGACTCTGTATCTATTGTGCTGATTCCACACATATGCTCAGTTCTTGCCCTAAGAAATCGGGAAATGCCAGGCCCTAACTAGTTCTGGAGAGGTGAAGTTAGGGTCCCTGGAGTCCTCTCCATTGTCTATGAAATCTAAAGTCTGCGCTTTCGATGTTACGATTTCCTTTGCTACCAAATCCTTTGAGTCACAGGCATTGATTGATTCCGGAGCAGCAGGAAATTTCATTTCTAAATCACTAGTGAATCAATGGTCCCTACCAGTGATCACTTTAAAAACACCCATTACTGTGACGGCTATAGATGGATCACGTCTCATCAATGGTCTCATCACCCAGAGTACGTCTCCAGTAACCCTTCAGATTGGTGTACTACACCATGAAGAAATTTCGTTTTTTATTCTTCCAGTTACGACAAGTCCGATTGTCTTAGGCCTTCCATGGCTTCAATGTCACTCTCCCCAGATTGACTGGCGCACCCCTCAAGTTACGTCTTGGGGGCCTGAATGTCACCATCGTTGTCTCTCTCAAGTTATTCCTCTTAAAGTACAGCAATCTTCCATCTCATCTTCCTCCCCGGGACTCCCTCCTCAGTATGCTTCATTTGCCGATGTGTTTGATAAAGCTCAGTCTGAACGTCTTCCTCCTCATCGTTCTTGGGATTGTCCGATCGACCTTCTACCTGGCAAGACTCCTCCCAGGGGTCGGGTCTATCCTCTCTCGTTACCTGAAACTCAAGCCACATCTGAGTACATACAGGAGAATCTCCAGCGTGGGTTCATTCGACCTTCCACCTCTCCCGCTGGAGCTGGGTTCTTCTTCGTCAAAAAGAAGGATGGATCATTACGCCCTTGTATAGATTTTCGTGGACTCAACGCCATTACTATCAAGAATCGGTATCCCATTCCGCTGATCACTGAGCTATTTGATCGCATCAAGGGATCTCGGATATTTACTAAGTTGGATCTTCGTGGTGCCTACAATTTAATTAGAATCCGTTCCGGTGACGAATGGAAGACCGCGTTTAACACCAGAGATGGGCATTACGAATATTTAGTAATGCCCTTCGGGCTGTGTAATGCCCCCGCGGTTTTCCAGGGTTTCATCAATGAGATCTTTCGGGACTTATTATATGTATGTGTCGTTGTCTACCTGGACGACATATTGATCTTCTCACAGGACCTGCCTTCTCATCACCAACATGTGGCAGAGGTCCTCTCCAGACTACGGAAAAACTCGTTGTTCTGTAAATTGGAAAAATGTTCATTCGAGTTACCCCAGATTCCATTCTTGGGGTATATAGTTTCCGGAGTTGGCCTGAAGATGGATCCAGACAAAGTAAATGCTGTACTACATTGGCCTCAGCCAACTACTCTTCGTGCCATCCAGCGTTTTTTAGGTTTTGCCAATTACTATAGACGCTTCATTCAAGACTTCTCATCCATTGCATCTCCCATTGTGGCCTTAACTCGGAAAGGGGCTAATACTAAGCAATGGTCATCTGAGGCTCTCCAAGCCTTTCAAATCCTCAAAGAGTCCTTCTCGTCTGCTCCCATTCTGCGACAACCTGATGTGACACTCCCCTTCTTCCTAGAAGTAGATGCCTCTAATGTGGGCTTAGGAGCTATTCTCTCCCAACGCTCGGAGCAACAAAAATTACATCCTTGTGCCTTCTACTCTCGGGGTCTTCTGCCCGCAGAGAAAAACTATACTATCGGGGACAAGGAGTTGCTGGCCATCAAAGCTGCATTAGAGGAATGGAGATACTTGTTGGAAGGAGCTCGCCATCCGGTGACGATCTTCACGGATCATAAGAACTTGTCATATTTGCAATCTGCTCAATGCTTGAACCCTCGTCAAGCAAGATGGTCTCTTTTCTTTTCCCGTTTTGAATTATAACCTTCAAACCAGCTGCTAAGAACAAGAAAGCTGACGCTCTATCTCGAGCTTTTGTGACGTCCTCTGATGTAGAAGAGGTTCCCAACCATGCTATTCTAGACCCCAAATGTATTTCTCTGGCTGCTTCATCCACCAAA
Source organism: Mixophyes fleayi (assembly GCF_038048845.1). Lineage (NCBI taxonomy): Eukaryota > Metazoa > Chordata > Amphibia > Anura > Limnodynastidae > Mixophyes > Mixophyes fleayi. Next base: position 81,945,781 of record NC_134406.1, on the reverse strand, counting down.
ATGCTACCATTTGGGAAGACCCTTGTGCCTCCTACTCTGAGGAGGAAAATCCTTTCGTGGTTCCATGCCTCTCGTTTTTCTGGACACGCCGGTGAACACAAGACCTTTGAGATTCTTTCTCGTAGTTACTGGTGGCCTTCAATGAGGAGAGACGTCAAAGAGTTTGTTGCTTCCTGTGATTTATGTTCTCAGTTCAAATCCTCCCGCAGAACTCCAGCAGGGTTGCTGCGACCACTACCCATTCCGTCCAAGCCTTGGACCCATATTAGTATGGATTTCGTTACTGATTTGCCACCAAGTAAGAATCACAATACTATTTGGGTAGTGGTAGACAGATTTTCGAAGATGGCCCATTTCGTCCCTCTGTCCGGTTTACCTTCCTCGTCTACTCTGGCTGAACATTTCATTAAAGAAATCTTCCGTATCCATGGATGTCCGTCTGAGATTGTGTCGGATAGAGGAGTACAATTCGTTTCCAGATTCTGGCGGGCCCTTTGTAAAACCTTGGGCATACGATTAGCACTCTCATCTTCTTACCATCCGCAATCTAACGGACAAACGGAACGAGTCAATCAAGATCTTGAGACCTTTATTAGGATGTTCTCTTCAGCCAACCAAGACAACTGGGTAGAATTGCTTCCTTGGGCTGAATTCGCCCATAACAACATGTACCATGAGTCATCATCCAAAACTCCATTTTTTGTGGTCTACGGTCACCATCCGTCTTTTCCGGAATTTCCTGCCCTCCCGCCCACCCAAGTTCCTGCTGTGGAGACTGCTTGTCAGACCTTCAAAAATATCTGGTCTCAGGTCAAAACCTGTTTAAAGAAGACATCTAACAAATATAAGTCTTTCGCAGATAAGAAGAGGCGGGCTATTCCACCACTAAAAATTGGAGATCGTGTCTGGTTATCCACCAAAAATATTCGTTTGAAGGTTCCATCTATGAAATTCGCCCCTCGTTTTATTGGTCCATATAGGATCATTCAAGTTATCAATCCAGTATGTGTTAAACTTCTTCTTCCTAAGAATCTTCGGATTTCCAATGCCTTCCATGTGTCCTTGCTCAAACCTCTCATCATCAACCGTTTCTCGACTCCTTCCTCAGCACCGCAGCCAGTTCAAGTTCATCAGGAGGAGGATTTCGAGATTACTGAGGTATTGGATGCAAAAATTTCGCGAGGAGTCCTCCGTTTCCTCGTTCATTGGAAGGGCTTTGGTCCTGAAGAGCGTTCATGGATCAAAGCTGAAGATCTTAATGCTCCTGCCCTTCTGAAGAAGTTTTATTCCAAAAATCCGGACAAGCCCGGTTCCAGGCGTTCTGTGCCCACCTTTAAAAGGGGGGGTACTGTCACTCACCGGACTGTGAGTGCTTCTTCCCGGACATTTAGGAACCGTGGCCGTCCTCCATCCTGAGGGACTGCGCATGCGCAGCCCTTTCTATACCTCCAGTGTATGTTCCTTTAACTTAATTGGCAGATCAGGCAACCTCCCTATATTAAGCACCTGTGGTCAACACCACGTTGCCTGATCTTGGAGTCTCATTCCCCATGAGCCTCTGAAGGTGTTCCTGTGTTTCCTTGTTTATTCAGCCCAGCTGATTCCTGTGGTTTCCAAACCACTTCTACCTCTGTGGTTTCCAAACCACTTCTACTCTGTGGTTCCCATACCACTTCTACCATCTACTGTATCATCGTGACTGTGAGCTGATTCCTAACCGCTGCCTCCGTGCACTACAGTCTTCTAATCACTTCAACTCTACCATGTATCATTGGGACTGTTAGCTGATGCCTATCCGCTGCCTCCGTGCACTACAGGCTTCAACCACATCCACTCACCTGTTCGTGATTGTGACTGCCAGCTGATTCCTATCCGCTGCCTCCGTGCACTACAGGCTTCAACCTGCAACTCGTCTGTGTTTCATCATCGTGACTGTTTGGCTGATTCCTATCCGCTGCCTCCGTGCACTACAGTCTTCAACCTGCAACTCGTCTGTGTTTCATCATCGTGACTGCTAGCTGATTCCTATCCGCTGCCTCCGTGCACTACAGTCTTCAACCTGCAACCCGTCTGTGTTTCATCGTGACTGTTTAGCTGATTCCTATCCGCTGCCTCTGTGCGCTTCAGTCTTCAGTCCTTGTCAACTCTACCGTGTTTCCTTGAGTCTGCTGCCACTATTGCTACCCGCTACTCTCCGTGATCATCTGTTCCAGTTCAACTCTGCTCCGGTGTCCCATCGTTACTGCACCTGCTGGTTGCTATTGGTTACCTCCGTGTTCCCGCAGAGACCCGCTGCTGTTACTTCTCAGCGCTACTCATCCATCTACTGCTGATCCGCTCTCCACGCCTTCCTGTGTTCCCTGCTGGTCTACCTACCTGTGCGCTGCACCTGTTAGACCACCGCTTCACCCATCCAGGGACTTTGCATCCTGCCGGCCTCCTGCCGTTCAGGTATCTCTGCACTCCTGTCTGACTGCCTTCTCCTGAACCACGGTATGCATACTTCCCATTGACTGTGCTGTGTATTGCATACTTTGCTGGACTGTGTTGGTTCTCCTCTGGAGTGTACTATCCGCTGAGTCTATTGCCATCATTGACTGTGTTATCTCATGCTGGATTACTTCAAGAGACTTTCTATATTGGCAGTGTTGTTCAGTCATTTATACATTTAGATTGTGCATATTACTGTGGATCAAAGTCAAGGTGCCCGTGTATATATTGTGTTGCAGTCTCTCCCCGTGCACCTCCTCACATATATATTCAGTGGTACAACTTGCTAGTGGCAGACCACTGACTCCTGTTTACAGTTTCACCTGTTCCAGTATCCTCTCACATAGCAGTGGTACAACTTGCTAACGCAGACCACTGACTCCCCGGATACCTCCACTTGGATTCCATTCCTTCACTCAGACAGCGGTACAACTTGCTATCCGCAGACCGCTGACTCTCATCACCTCCTCGTTTCTGTTGGACATTCCTCCTCACTATAGCAGTGGTACAACTTGCTACCGCAGACCACTGACTACCTTCACGTGTCCTTTGTCCATACAGTTCCTCGTGTATTACTACCTCCATATTGCCAGTGCTGCTAGTCATAGACTTTCCTGAGCATCTCATCATCTGCTATTTCCTGTTCCGTGATCACCCTGCTACCAGAGTACCATATTACCACCTATACTGCTCTGGTAAGCCTATCACCTGGTGATCCCTGGGTAAAGACTCCTAGTGCCCGTGACAGATTGGCTGGTCTAGCCATGTGACCAGTGTAGGGACCGGCCCATCTAGCCATCGGCCCTTCTGGCATTTGCCAGAAGTGCCAGGTGGCCAGACCGGCCCTGCTCATGGTTTAAAGTTAGCTTTCACAAATCCATTTCACTCCATTCAAAGGAGAGTTGTACACAGCCCTTGGGCTAGAGTTATAACAATTAAGTGGGCATACCAGGCTATTATGTATCTGGTTATACAATTGCCAGAGAACCTTTGTCTCTTATACTACATAAATGTAGCAAAATCCATTAAAGCTAGGCAGAAAAGTTGATAATTGGTTTGTCTCTCTCTCTCTCTTATATGGGTAGAGCAAACTTGCTAAAATTGATTTAATTCCCAAGACTACTACTATATCCCCTGTATTTTGAAATTTCAACTGGAAAAAAGAAAAAAGTCAAGAATAGGGCTCATTAGGCTTCAGAAGCCTAGATTCCACGAGAGGAATAAACATGCCCCACATAACACTACATAAGCAAGCAGCTCACTTAAGGTACCTTAGAGACTGGATCCAAGAGGCCTATAGCTATGTTAAGGAAACTTATTACTTGAAATGAACCTAGCTACGTTCATTCATTTACTTGACCAAGAATATAACTATGTTGTAATTTTTATAATGAAAAACACTGTCTTTAAACATTTGCATGTAAACAAGATGCTTTTGTCCTGGTAATGTTCATTATTTTAATTTTCATTTTACATTTTTCAAGGAACATCACAAGGCCATGGAGTAAGGGAGTCAATTTTGGACAGTGCAATTACAGAGGCACAAGATCTCCAAAGTGACACATTCAAAACATGGAAACTGTCTTTAATGTCCCTGAAGTGGGGGAGTGTGTGGAGCATGTACCACTAACCAGTCTTCAAAATACTCGACCAAGGCATGCACAACCATCGTCTGACCCTAATTTGGTTGAAGCCATGCACAAGTTTAGGAAGGTGCAGGGTAATTTGGTGGCATTCAACCAGGACCTCATGAGGGGGATCCAACAACAGCTTTTAAGCGGGTTTTGCTATTTGCACAATATCCAGGTCACTCAGCAGAGGTTGTGTATGCATGTCATTTGAAAGGATGATAACACACTTTAAGAGGAGGACCGGAGGCATTCACATGCAAGTGCAGCACAGCAATAGCATACAGATGCAGGTTCAACATGCCCCTTTGAGATGCATCTTATTTTGAGTAACATGTGTCTTTGAATTGCATTTCTTACCAAATGAAAATTCTGCTCCTTCCCAAGACGATTTCAGTGTTTGAGTTGATGATGATACATCTGTATTTAGCATCTGAACAGGACAGACGTGTCCTGCCAGCTCTCCATTGGAGCCCAGCTTGTAGCCTCCTCTGGGCCCCGCATTCCACCATGGAGATGCCTTCCCCTTCTGCCGGGCTGTGCCACTGATGGCTGGTGATGGCTATACCACTATTGGCCTCCCTTCCTCTGGATACTTCCAGCTTAGCCACTCCAGGCCGCGGCTTCGGCCTTACTCTCCGGCCTCCTAGTTCCCCTGGCCTCTCCTTACTTCTTGGCTGAACACTGCCTAGCTATTGTGCTCCTACCTGATGCCGACCTCCTGCCGCCTTCTGATGCCAACCTCCTGCCGTCTTCTGGTGCCTCTGCTAGTCTGGTCCATCGCTCCGTCCCCGGCGTTCTCCTGTGGTCTCCCGCCGCATCACGTGAGTGCTGATTTCCACCCTTCCATGCCGACGGACTGTGACGGAAGAGTTTAATTGTTACCCGTGCATGGCCCAACTTCTCCTGCCTACTCGGACCCCGCTTATCCGATGCCGGTCCGCCTGAACACTTGTCCCCCGCCACCTGGACTCCCACCGTCTGGTCCACCTGCCGTTTTCTCCTGACTCCTGGACCCCCTAGGCCACCACCGGTCTATGGTTCTACTCGCCCGCTGCACCCTCCGGCTGCTGCCTGACCCCACACGGCTCCTCACTCCCGCCTGCTCCGAATACTTTGCGGCTAACACTGCTCGCTGCCTACCCTCCGGTGTGCCGGCCTCATCTGGTGCCACTTCACCTCGTGCTGCTTTGTTTTCTTCGCCTGCAGTTCGCCCTCCGCTGAGTGTCCCTGGATCTACCCTGTCTTTGTGGCCCTCCGGTCTCCTGTCTCACCTGTTCATGTACTCTGCTCCGGCGTCTGTCTGACCTACCCTGGACTCGCCTGCCCGGAACTCTTGTCTCCCTGGACTTTCCTGCCCTGGACCCGGTACCGGCTCTCTGCAGCCTAACATCATTTTCACCACCTTGTATTTTCTTTTCTAATTTACCTTAGCCTATTTTATCCTTAGTTTAACCTTATTTTACTGCAATTTATTTTTGTGTTTTTCATTTCTGCTTAATTCCTTGTGTTTTCATTTCTAACTTACCTTAGCTCATTGTAACCTTAGTTTAACCTTATTATTTTCTGCAATTCAATTTTATTGTATTGTACTGTATTTTATATTAATTATTTTATCTTAATTATTGTACTTTATCTTAATTATTGTATTTTATTTGCATTTTTAACTTTCTCCATTTTATTTTAATTCTTTTCGGCACTTTATATCGCTTCTGCGACCGCCTTTTGTTCTTGCTCCATTCCCTTGTCCCTTACAGTCCTATCTCTGCCTTTGTCTTACTTTGTTCTGTCAATCCCTAACCTAATTAACCTTAATCTAACTAAACTTAATCTAACTAAACTCACTCTTACTAAGCTTACTCTTTCTAAGCCTTTGTCTCGCATTGTTCCGTCAATCCTTAATCTAATCAAGCCTCTTATCTGCTCTGGTCCATCTCAGTCTCCCCTTGGTGCCCTCACCTCTGAGTTAATTACCCTTGCACCTTCTCTTATTCCCCGTCCATCCCTGTCCCTCACCATGCCGCCCCGCTCCTTTCCTATACCCATCCTCTCCCCCAGCCCCCTTCTCTTGCCCATCTCTCGCTGCCCCACCCCCACCCTCCCCCACGCCCCATCAGCCCTGATAATCTCATCAGCATCTCCACTCTCCCCTCCCACCCCTTCTCATGTGCCCTCTGGAACTCCAGGTCCATCCGTAACAAACTCGCATCCATTCAGGAACTATTCATCTCCAACTCTCTAAATCTTCTTGCCATCACTGAAACCTGGCTCACTTCTTCCGATACTGCCTCACCTGCTGCCCTCTCCTACGGGGGCCTCTCCTTCACCCACTCCACCAGACCGGATGAGTGTCCAGGAGGTGGTGTGGGCCTCCTCCTTTCCCCTAACTGCACTTTTCGGGTCATTCCTACTTTACCTTCCCTCTCCTTCTCTTCCTTTGAAGTACACTCCATCCGGCTCTTCTCCCCCATCCACCTCCGTGTCTCAGTCATCTACCGGCCCCCTGGCCCCACCTCCCTTTTCCTTGACAACTTCGCTGCATGGCTCCCCCACTACCTTTCCTCCGACCTTCCCTCCATCATACTTGGTGACTTTAATATTCCTATTGACAACTGTTCTGACCCCGCCACCATCAAATTTCTCGCCCTCTCCTCCTCCCTATGCCTCACTCAGTTGACCTCTTCCCCCACCCACTGTCTTGGTCACTCCCTTGACCTTGTCTTCTCTCATCTCTGTGATCTCTCTGACTTCTCCAACTCTCCCTTCCCACTCTCTGACCACCATCTCCTCTCCTTCACTCTGTCCTCCTCACCTGCTCCTGCCTCGCCCAAGGCGACCCTCACCAGTCGCAACCTTGACGCTATTGACCCTACCTCTTTCTCCTCCTCTCTTGAAACTCTCCTATCACCCCTTACCTCCCTGGTCTGTCCTGACCAGGCGTCCTCTCTCTACAATCTCTCCCTCACTACTGCCCTTGACGCTGTCACCCCGGCCTCTACCATCAACAGGCGCCGCATCATTCCCCAGCCCTGGCACTCAAAACTCACCCGCTTCCTTCAAAAGTGCTCTCGCACTGCTGAACGCCTCTGGAGGAAATCTCGTTCCCTGGCCGACTTCCTTCACTTTAAATTCATCCTCTCTTCTTTCTGCTCCGCCCTCTCCCTCGCCAAACAATCCTTCTTTAAGTCCCTCATTTCTTCTCAGTCCTCCAATCCCCACCGCCTCTTTGCCACCTTCAGCTCCCTACTCTCCCCCCCACCCCCTTTTGTCCCGTCTTCCCTCTCCGCTTCTGACTTTGCCACCTTTTTCTCTTCCAAAATTGAGGCCATCAGACTGAACATCTTCTCCTCCCCTTCTCCCGCCTCCCTCTTTGCTTCACCTCCCATTAACATCTAACTCTGGTGCTTCTTCTGCCCTACAACAGGTGAAGAAGTTCACTCTCTCATTCAGTCCTCTCCACCCTCTACCTGCCCTCTCGATCCCATCCCCTCTCACCTCCTTCGCTCTCTTTCTCCCACTGCCTGCTCCTACCTCGCACACCTTTCAACCTATCACTCTCCTCTGGGGTAGTACCCCTCTCATTTAAACACGCTCTCATCTCTCCTATCCTCAAGAAACCCAATCTCGACCCCGCATCTCTTGCCAATTATCGCCCTATCTCTCTTCTCCCCTATGCCTCTAAATTACTTGAGCGGATTGTCTGTAGCCGCCTTACCGGGCACCTCTCGGACAATTCCCTCCTTGACCCTCTCCAATCCGGCTACCGCCCCCTTCACTCTACCGAAACTGCCCTGGCCAAGGTTACTAATGATCTCCTATCAGCCAAATCCAAGGGTCACTTTTCCCTACTCATCCTCCTTGACCTCTCCGCAGCCTTTGACACCGTGGACCACCCCCTCCTGCTGCAAACTCTTGATTCACCTCTTACCTCGCTAACCGCTCCTTCTCTGTATCCACGTCTGGTTCTTCCTTCTCCCCCTACCCTCTCGCTGTAGGAGTCCCGCAGGGCTCCGTTCTTGGCCCTCTACTCTTTTCCCTCTATACTTCCTCCCTTGGTGCTCTCATCTCCTCCTTTGGCCTTCAGTATCACCTTTATGCTGACGACATTCAACTCTACATCTCTTCACCTGATCTTTCCCCCACCCTCCTCGATCAGGTATCTGACTGCCTCTCCGCCATCTCCTCCTGGATGTCGGAGCGCTTTCTCAAAATCAACATTTCCAAAACTGAACTCATTGTCTTTCCTCCTCCCAACCACCCATCCCACCATGACCTCTCCATTGTCGTTAACAACACTACCATCTCCTCTGTCACCCAACTGCGCTGCTTGGGTGTCACCCTTGACTCCTCTCTCTCTTTTGCCCCCCACATTCATTCCCTTGCCCAAGCCTGTCGCTTCCAACTACGCAACATCGCCCGCATCCGTCCCTTTCTCTCTCAGGAGGCCACCAAAACCATCATACACGCACTCATCATCTCCCGCCTGGATTACTGCAACCTCCTCCTCACCGGCCTCCCCCACTCTCATCTTTCCCCCCTCCGCTCTATACTCAACGTGGCTGCAAGACTCATCTACCTCTCACGCCGCTCCTCCTCTGCCTCCCCTCTCTGCCTTGCCCTTCACTGGCTCCCCTTCCCCTACAGAATTCTTTTCAAACTCCTCACCACCACTTACAAGGCTCTCTCCCACTCTACTGCCCCTTATATCTCCAACCTTCTCTCCATTCACACGCCCGCCCGCTCCCTGCGCTCGGTCAATGACCGTCGCCTCTCCTCCACTCTTATCACCTCTTCCCATTCCAGAATCCAGGACTTTTCCCGTGCAGCCCCCCTTCACTGGAATGACCTCCCTCGCTCCATCCGCCTCTCTCCCACTCTGTGCTCCTTCAAATGTGCACTCAAAACTCGCCTCTTTCTCAAAGCCTACCACCCATCCACTTAACCCTTATCTCCTCTGCTCATTCTCCCCTCTCTCCCATAGCCTCAACCAGCACACAAATATCAACTTTAAATTTCAGTGTACAAATAAGCTATCGAGTATTTGTGTGCTACCTGAAAAAAACAGTCAGTATTTAACTTATGTGCAAAACAGAATACTAATTTGCACCCCTTGCATTGTAACATGGTTTTGTCCAGAAGACTTAAATAAGAAGTTTCTTAAGTTAAGATCCTTAATGAATCAGGCCCTAGGCTAGTAAATTACTCAGAACTGCTCTAAGTGTTCCCAGCTTTTGGGAAACATTTCACCTGGATACTAAGCAATTCACCTGAGCCTGACAGTGTAATGGAATTTGTGGTCAGACCCAAAACAGCTGAAGGCCACCAGCACTAGTTAAGCCCCTAAGTTAGGGTTGTATTATGTGTAAATTAAATTGTTTATTATAAAGTTAGTTAGTTATGTCAGGTCTCTTAAGTACTCTTGTAGAGTCTTTGCAAAAGATGGACAGCAGGATGCATAATGTTTGTGGAGCCTGTGATAGGCCATTAATGACTGAAGTTGAATGAGTCATTTGCATAATATGCAGTTCTCAGCACAAGAGAAACACTTAGTCCCCTGAGCAGTATATGGAAGCTTTTATTACTAAAATAGATTAATGTGTTGTTAAGGGGTTAAAGAGAGAAAAATCTCAGACAAGCAAGGCTTGAAAGACACATGTTTTCAATAAAAATGTGCTTCCCCAGTTGATTTGAATGATTCCTCTAGTGAATCTGGAGAGATTAAAGAGTCACCTAAGATGTTTAATTTGGACAATTTGGAAATTATTCTTAAGAATATTGTCAATTCTATCATAATGGATCAGGAGCAGGCTTTTCCATCAAGTTCAAGAATTCATTCTCAAAAACAGCAGTTGATGTAAAATAAGGCAGAAAAACTATAAAGCATAGTCCAATTTGCTTTAAAAAGGGTAAAGTCCCATACTGACTCCATAAAAGAAATTGTATAAGATGTAATTTGTAATTAAACCTATTAATATTCCACAATCATCTTTTGAAAGTCCACGTAAGCTAAAGTGGGAGGACGACATAGGGGAGATTTACATCCCAGAGAAATGGCCCAGATCAGGGAATACACAGCTAAGAGTTCCTTCAGTATCCATGTTAAGGATAACAGTGTTTCAATTTTCCATGCATCTTCTGAAGAAAATGTGGACTCGAAGGCACCCTGGGCCATATATGGTGGTCTTGACCAGAAATTAAGAACTATTGGAATGAATTATATAACCCATATATATATATATATATATAGCCTGTTTTGGGACATTTGTCTCCCTCCTATTTTGTCCTTTACGGTTTTAGCAAATGCTCTCCTGAATGTGACCTGTTGTTCCTTGGAAGAACCCAAGCCTCCCTGTAGTGCCAATCTAGTTAACTCTATCTGGCAGACCCACATGCTTGATTACATAACAAGTATACTACATGTGACTGGATCACTGATAAATAACTTTGGGTAAAAATTTTCAAAAATCCTCTTTTCTCCATCATCCATTCTGGGGGGACACTGCTACCTTGGGGACCTTCTAAAGTAGCCCCTCTAAGGGTGGGAATTAATTGGTCTACTTGCTTGTAATACATTTTTGCCAAAATTGGCATCCGAAGATGCAAAAATGTTGAATTTGTAAAACCGAGTAATAGTATGGACAGAAGACCAGGTAGCTGCCCTACACAGTTGATCCGCTGAAGCCCCATGACGAGCAGCCCAAGATGCCCCCACCGCATGGGTAGAGTGTTTAGTGACAACTCTAGGCACAGGCCGGTTCACACTCATATTAGAGATGGTCACTGACCCCCGTGTTTTGGTTTTGGATTCGGTTTTGGATCTGGATTACCGTTGTGTTTTGGTTTTGGTTTTGTTTGGTTTTGTTTTGCTATTTTGTTGGAAAATCAATGATTTTGGGCCTAAACTAACCCAATTTAGTGCTCGTACTGTTTTAGAGATAAGTAATCTAATTGTAGAGGTAATAAATCATCCAAAAAACAGTTTAATTCTTCGTTGGTAGGCCTTCATTTATTCTACACATAAAACAGATTGTCTTCCTCTCCATCTATGCATATTGGCAATGCAGCCATCGTCTTTGGATGTATATTACACCCTACACTTATAGTTAAATATGTAAAGAAATGGAAAAAGGCAGTTTGCTTTCTGTCTCTCTAGGCCCCCCTCCACTTGTATAAAATACAAAAAAATGCATCCGTTATAGACTGTACAATATTAATTGACATGGAGAAAGCCAGTTTGTTTTCTGTCTCTCTAGGCTCCACTCCACTTGTATAAAATACAAAAAAATTCAGCCGTTATAGACTGTACAATATTAATTGACATGGAGAAAGCCAGTTTGTTTTCTGTCTCTCTAGGCTCCCCTCCAATTGCATAAAATACAAAAAAATTCAGCCGTTATAGACTGTACAATATTAATCGACATGGAGAAAGCCAGTTTGTTTTCTGTCTCTCTAGGCTCCCCTCCACTTGCATAAAATACAAAAAAATTCAGCCATTATAGACTGTACAATATTAAGAGAAATGGACAAAGGCAGTTTGGGGTCACTCTGTCTATGACACCCTACCCTTAAGGAGAAATTGGCCAAACAGCAGCCTTTCAAGACGGTACGTGATATGGAAATGCCACAAGTCCCTTTCCTCTTTGGGGGTAGATTTCACCCTACACTTACATAGAAAGTTTTAAAAAGATGTTATCGTCATCATCCTCAGCTTCATCCTCACCCTCATCAGTGTGTACGTCATCATCACAGACTATGAATTCATCGCCGCTTGAATCCGCCATTAGAGAACAGTCAGTGCTTGGATGTCTTGGATGGTGAAGGCCTTCCTCGTGGAAGATGTAGTTAATTTTTATAAACATCATTTTCTCCACATTTTTGGGAAGTAACCTTCTACGGCGATCACTAAGTTCCCTGCTGTGCTGAACACTCGTTCAGAGTACACACTGGAGGGTGGGCAGCTTAAGTATTGCAAAGCAAGTTTGTACATGGGTTTCCAAATGGCCTACTTTTCTTCCCAGTAAGGAAAGGGACTGTCTGACATTTCCATATCAACTACAGCCAGAAATATTTATGCACAATTAGGGGGGACACCCCAAAAGCACTGGGGAGTGCTAAAAATTATTTGGTAGATACTGCTGACAGATATGACTTTTGACAGCCATAAATATTTATGCACAATTAGGGGGGACACACCAAAAGCACTGAGTGCTAAAAATCATTGGGTAGATACTGCTGACAGATCTGACTTTTGACAGCCAGAAATATTTATGCACAATTTTGGGGGACACCCCAAAAGCACTGGGGAGTGCTAAAAATTATTTGGTAGATACTGCTGACAGATATGACTTTTGACAGCCAGAAATATTTATGCACAATTAGGGGGGACACCCCAAAAGCACAGAGGAGTGCTAAAAAATGATTTGGTAAGATGCTGCTGACAGATCTGACTTTTGACAGCCAGAAATATTTATGCACAATTATGGGGGACACCCCAAAAGCACTGGGGAGTGGCAAATACTAAAACAAAATTATAAACCTCTATCCTCCTCTCTTCTCTAGCGATTTTTGTTAGAGCAATTGCAAGAAGAATATTGTGTCGAAGTCAGCAAATTGGATAAAGTCATTTCAATTAAAGTCTAGCAAACTTGGTTGTCTCTATCTGAAAAGATGCGTACGGTACGCATCGACGTACAAGGGCACGCTACGGCGTGAAAGGGCGTACGCATCCACTACACGTGGCAGCAACAGTAATTGGTCTTTTACCATACATTCGCACAAACACGCATACTTATAAAATAGTACACATTAATGGTAGTTGCAACACATAGTCAGTTATGTCGAAATATAGTAGTATTTATATGTTATATCAGAGTTACATGCATATTAGTGAAATACACGGACGGGTTGAAGGAATAACATCATGAGTGGTATCATAATGAACCTTGTTACATATCCTATTGTTTGGTTCACTCTGCGAGGGAATCGCAGAGTGCATACACAAGTTATGAATGATAGGGAATTATGAACTACTTAAGACTAAAGAATCTTAGCAGGAAGAGCAGAGCCTACCCCCTGCAGAGATGACCCCCTCCTTTGGATTCCTTAGGATGAACCAGCCAATGATTGACAACCCCTTGGACATTCCTGAGACCTGGACCAATAGATGAAAGCTATACCATCTTCATTGTATTACTGTATTTGATTGTGTATATAAGCAGCAGTTTGTGATCCAGCATGCAGACATCTTGTCCCCAGACTTCAGGATTGAATGACTGCACTGGATCCAGAGCGCCTGCGATAAGTAACGGCTGTATTTACTATTACTTCGCTTGAGCATATTATTCTACTTATTGCGAATAAATCTTTGTGCTTTGGAAACACAAATCGAGGTTCGACAATGTCACGGGCACTAGGAGTCTTTACCCAGGGATCACCAGATGGTAGGCTTACCAGAGCAATGTAGATGGTAATAGGGTACTCTGGTAGCTGGGTGATCACGGAACATGAAATGATGGCCGATGAGATGCTCAGGAAAGTCTATGACTAGCAACACTGGTAATAATGAGGTAATGATACACAAGGAACTGTAAGGACAAGGACACGTGAAGGTAGTCAGTGGTCTGCGATAGCAAGTTGTACCACTGCTAGAGTGAGGAGGAATGTCCAACAGAAACAAGGAGGTGATGAGAGTCAGCGGTCTGCGGGTAGCAAGTTGTACCGCTGTCTGAGTGAAGGAATGGAATCCAAGTGGAGGTATCCAGGTAGTCAGTGGTCTGCGGTAGCAAGTTGTACCACTGCTATGTGAGAGGATAATGGAACAGGTGATACCGGAAACAGGGATCAGTGGTCTGACATCAGCAAGTTGTACCACTGCATATATATGTGAGGAGGTGCACGGGGGAAGACTGCAACACAGGATATACACAGGCACCTTATACACGATCCACAGTAATATGCACAATATAGGTATATATATATGTAAATGACTGATCAGGTCTGCAATCTAGAAAGTCTCTTGAAGTAGTCCAGCACAATGATAACACAGTCAATGATGGCAATAGACTCAGCGGATAGCAGACTCCAGAGAGAACCAAACACAGTCCAGCAAGATATGCAATACACAGCACAGTCAATGAGAATTATGCATACCGTGGTTCAGTAGTAGCAGTCAGATGGGATTGCAGCGGTACCTGAGCGGCTGGAGGCCGACTGGATAGGAAGTCCCTGGATAGGAGAAGCAGCGGTCTAGCAGGTGCAGCGCACAGGTGAGTAGACCGACAGGGACACGAATCCACAGGAGTCAGCAACACGTGGAACTGGACTCATAGGAAACCCAGGAGAATGGAGATGATCCAGCAGGGGGTAGTAGAAGAGATACAAATCCAATGCTGACAGGAGGGTAGAGGCCAGTGGAACACGTGAAGGCGTGGAGAGTGGATCAGCAGGAGATGGACGATAGCGCTGACCACAGCGGCAGGACTAAGCGGCACACGGAGGTAACCAGTAGCAACCACAGGAACCAACAGCGATGGGAAACAGGAGTGCAGCGCAGGGCAGGAGCTGTAGATAACGAAGTGTAGCAGATGGTAATGAAAAGCGGCAGTCTCGAGGAAGTCACAGCAAAGATGAGATGAGAGTGTAGTGCACGGAGGCAGCGGATAGTAATCAGCTGGCAGTCACGATGTTGAACACAGGCGAGTTGCAAGCAGGAGACTGTAGTGCACAGAGGCAGCGGATAGTAGTCAGCTGGCAGTCACGATGTTGAACACAGGCGAGTTGCAAGCAGGAGACTGTAGTGCACGGAGGCAGCGGATAGAAATCAGCAAACAGACTTGATGAGAAGCAGGTGAGTGAGGTAAAAGCTGGAGTGCACGGAGGCAGCGGATAGCAATGAGCAAACAGTCACATTGATATAAAATAACGTTGAAGTGGTGTAGAAGACTGTAGTGCACGGAGGCAGCGGATAGGAATCAGCAAACAGTCATGATGATAAAGTTGATGGTAGAAGTGGTATGGAACCACAGTAGTAGAAGTGGTTTGGAAACCACAGGAATCAGCAGCGCTGAATACACGAGTAATACAGGAACACCTTCAGAGACTCATGAGGAATGAGACTCCAAGATCAGGCAACGTGGTAGTGACCACAGGTGCTTAATATAGGGAGGTTGCCTGATCTGCCAATTAAGTTAAAGGGGTATACACTGAAGTATAGAAAAGGGCTGCGCATGCGCAGACCCTCAGGATGGCGGACGGCCACGGTTCCTAAATGTCCGGGAAGAGGCACTCACGGTCCGGTGAGTGACAGTACCCCCCCTTTTAAAGGTGGGCACAGAACGCCTGGAACCGGGCTTGTCCGGATTTTTGGAGTAAAACTTCTTCAAAAGGGCAGGAGCATTAAGATCTTCAGCTTTGATCCAAGAGCGCTCCTCAGGACCAAAGCCCTTCCAATGAACGAGGAAGTGGAGGACTCCTCGCGAAATTTTTGCATCTAGTACCTCGGTAATCTCAAAATCCTCCTCCTGATGGACTTGAACTGGCTGCGGAGCTGAGGGAGGAGTTGAAAAACGGTTGATAATAAGAGGTTTGAGCAAAGATACATGGAAGGCATTAGAAATCCGAAGACTCTTAGGAAGAAGGAGTTTCACACATACTGGATTGATAACTTGAATGATCCTATATGGACCAATAAAACGAGGGGCGAATTTCATGGATGGAACCTTCAAACGAATATTTTTTGTGGATAACCAGACACGATCTCCAATTTTTAGTGGTGGAATAGCCCGCCTCTTCTTATCAGCGAAAGATTTATATTTGACAGATGTCTTCTTCAAACAGGTTCTAACCTGAGACCAGATATTTTTAAAGGTCTGACAAACAGTCTCCACCGCAGGAACTTGGGTGGGCGGGAGGGCAGGAAATTCCCGAAAAGACGTATGGTGACCGTAGACCACAAAGAATGGAGTTTTGGATGATGACTCATGGTACATGTTGTTATGGGCGAACTCAGCCCAAGGGAGTAACTCTACCCAGTTGTCTTGATTGGCTGATGAAAATATCCTTATAAAAGTCTCAAGATCTTGATTGACACGTTCGGTTTGTCCATTGGATTGTGGATGGTAGGAAGATGAGAGTGCTAATCGTATGCCCAAGGTTTTACAAAGGGCTCGCCAGAATCTGGACACGAATTGTACTCCTCTATCAGACACAATCTCAGATGGACATCCATGGATACGGAAGATCTCTTTAATGAAATGTTCAGCCAGGATAGACGAGGAAGGCAAACCAGACAGAGGGATGAAATGAGCCATCTTCGAAAATCTGTCCACTACGACCCAAATAGTGTTATGGTTCTTACTAGGTGGTAAGTCAGTAACGAAATCCATACTAATATGGGTCCATGGTTTGGACGGAATGGGTAGTGGTCGCAGCAACCCTGCTGGGGTTCTGCGGGAGGATTTGAATTGCGAACATAATTCACAGGAAGCAATGAACTCTTTGACGTCTCTCCTCATTGAAGGCCACCAGTAACTTCGAGAGAGGATCTCAAAAGTCTTGTGTTCACCGGCGTGTCCAGAAAAACGAGAGGCATGGAACCACGAAAGGATTTTCCTCCTTAGAGTAGGAGGCACGAGGGTCTTCCCAAATGGTAGCGTTTTGGTGGATGACGCAGCCAGTGAGATACATTTGGGGTCTAGAATGGTATGGTTGGAAACCTCTTCTATATCAGAGGACGTAGCAAAGGCTCTAGATAAGGCATCAGCTTTTTTGTTCTTGGCAGCTGGTTTGAAGGTAATTATTAATTCAAAACGGGAAAAGAAAAGAGACCATCTTGCTTGACGAGGGTTCAAGCATTGGGCAGACTGGAGATATGACAAGTTCTTATGATCCGTGAAGATCGTCACCGGATGGCGAGCTCCCTCCAACAAGTATCTCCATTCCTCTAATGCGGCTTTGATAGCCAGTAATTCCTTGTCTCCGATGGTATAATTCTTCTCTGCGGGTAGGAGACCCCGAGAATAGAAGGCACAAGGGTGGAATTTTTGCTGTTCCGAGCGTTGGGAGAGAATAGCTCCTAAGCCCACATTAGAGGCATCTACTTCTAGGAAAAAAGGGAGTGTCACATCAGGCTGACGAAGGATTGGAGCCGAAGAGAAGGACTCTTTTAATGTTTGAAAGGCTTGAATAGCCTCAGTAGACCATTGCTTAGGATTAGCCCCTTTACGAGTCAGGGCCACAATAGGAGATGCAATGGAAGAAAAGTCTTGAATGAAGCGTCTATAGTAATTGGCAAAACCTAAAAAACGCTGGAAGGCACGAAGAGTAGTTGGCTGGGGCCAATGTAGTACAGCATTTACTTTGTCAGGATCCATCTTCAGACCAACTCCGGAAACAATATACCCCAAGAATGGAATCTGGGGTAATTCGAATGAACATTTTTCTAATTTACAGAACAATGAATTTTTCCGTAGCCTGGAGAGGACTTCTGCCACATGTTGGTGGTGAGAAGGCAGGTCCTGTGAAAAAATCAATATGTTGTCCAGGTAGACGACGACACATACATATAATAAGTCCCGAAAAATCTCATTGATGAAGCCCTGAAAAACAGCGGGGGCATTACATAGCCCGAAAGGCATTACCAGATATTCGTAATGCCCGTCTCTGGTGTTAAACGCCGTCTTCCATTCGTCACCGGAACGGATTCTGATTAAATTGTAAGCACCACGAAGATCCAACTTAGTAAAAATACGGGCTCCCTTAATGCGGTCAAATAGCTCAGTGATCAACGGAATGGGATACCGGTTCTTGATAGTAATGGCATTGAGTCCACGAAAATCTATACAAGGGCGTAATGATCCATCCTTCTTTTTGACAAAGAAGAACCCAGCTCCAGCGGGCGAGGTGGAAGGTCGAATGAACCC
Organism: Mixophyes fleayi; assembly: GCF_038048845.1. Classification (NCBI taxonomy): domain Eukaryota; kingdom Metazoa; phylum Chordata; class Amphibia; order Anura; family Limnodynastidae; genus Mixophyes; species Mixophyes fleayi. The sequence continues at coordinate 81,927,744 of NC_134406.1, read as the reverse complement.
ACGCTGGAGGTTCTCCCGTATATATTCAGATGTAGCTTGAGTTTCAGGTAACGAGAGTGGATAGACCCGGCCTCTGGGAGGAGTCTTGCCAGGAAGAAGATCAATCGGACAATCCCAAGAACGATGAGGAGGAAGACGTTCAGACTGAGCTTTATCAAAAACATCGGTAAATGAAGCATATTGAGGAGGGAGTCCCGGTGAAATAGCTGAAATGGAAGCTTGCTGTACCTTGAGAGGAATGACTTGGGAAAGGCAATGATGGTGACATTCAGGCCCCCAAGACGTGACTTGAGGGGTGCGCCAGTCAATCTGGGGAGAGTGACACTGAAGCCATGGAAGGCCTAGGACAATCGGACTTGTCGTAACAGGAAGAATTAAAAACGATATCTCTTCATGATGCAGAGCACCAATCTGAAGGGTTACTGGAGACGTACTCTGGGTGATGAGACCGTTGATGAGACGTGATCCATCGATAGCCGTCACAGTAATGGGAGTTTTTAAGGTAATCATTGGTAGAGACCATTGATTAACTAACGATTTGGAAATAAAATTTCCTGCTGCTCCGGAATCAATCAATGCCTGTGACTCAAAGGTCTTGGTAGCAAAGGAAATAGTCACATCAAAAGCGCAGACTTTAGATTTCATAGACGATGGAGAGGACTCCAGGGACCCTAACTTCACCTCTCCAGAACTAGTTAGGGCCTGGCATTTCCCGATCTCTTAGGGCAGGAGCTGAGGACATGAGTGGAATCAGCACAATAGATACAGAGTCTATTCTTGACTCTTCGTTTCCTCTCCTCAGAAGATAACTTGGAACGTCCAATCTCCATGGGAATCACAGCGGGTGACACTGGACGAAATTGAGGGTTAGAGCGAAAAGGTGCTTTAGCAGAAGTCGTTTTCTCAGCCTCTCTTTCACGAAATCTCATATCAACACGATGGCATAGAGAGATCAAATCTTCAAGTGACGAAGGAAGCTCTTGGGTAGTCAGTGCATCTTTAATTTTATCGGAAAGCCCCTGCCAGAAGGCGGCAACTAGGGCTTCAGTGTTCCACTGAAGTTCAGAGGCTAAGATCCTAAATTGAATGACGTACTGGCCTACAGTATGAGATCCTTGTCGCAGACGGAGGATGCTGGAAGCAGCGGAGGTCACACGACCTGGTTCATCGAACACACTTCGGAATGTAGAAATGAATTTGGCACTATCTTGTAATATTGGATCGTTCCTCTCCCACAGAGGGGAGGCCCAAGCCAGGGCTTGTCCTGAAAACAAAGAGATAAGATAGGCCACTCTGGAACGATGGGTAGAAAAATTTTGAGGTTGGAGCTCAAAATGGACTGAACATTGGTTAAGGAAACCCCTACAAGTTTTGGGGTCTCCATCGTACTTTGACGGAGTAGGCAGGTGAAGCGTGGAAGCTATAGACACCTGGGATGGCAATGGGGAAACGGAGGAAAGCACAGGGGCTTCAGTAGTAGCTGTCACAGTCTGTCCAGATGTTCCTTGGGAGGTTAATGACTGATAACACTGAAGTAACAGCTGTTGGCGGGCATCCTGTTGCTCCACACGGCTAACCAGATGTTGCAGCATCTCTTTGGCGGTAGGTTCCACATCTGGGTCTGTCATGGCCTGATCTTACTGTCACGGGCACTAGGAGTCTTTACCCAGGGATCACCAGATGGTAGGCTTACCAGAGCAATGTAGATGGTAATAGGGTACTCTGGTAGCTGGGTGATCACGGAACATGAAATGATGGCCGATGAGATGCTCAGGAAAGTCTATGACTAGCAACACTGGTAATAATGAGGTAATGATACACAAGGAACTGTAAGGACAAGGACACGTGAAGGTAGTCAGTGGTCTGCGATAGCAAGTTGTACCACTGCTAGAGTGAGGAGGAATGTCCAACAGAAACAAGGAGGTGATGAGAGTCAGCGGTCTGCGGGTAGCAAGTTGTACCGCTGTCTGAGTGAAGGAATGGAATCCAAGTGGAGGTATCCAGGTAGTCAGTGGTCTGCGGTAGCAAGTTGTACCACTGCTATGTGAGAGGATAATGGAACAGGTGATACCGGAAACAGGGATCAGTGGTCTGACATCAGCAAGTTGTACCACTGCATATATATGTGAGGAGGTGCACGGGGGAAGACTGCAACACAGGATATACACAGGCACCTTATACACGATCCACAGTAATATGCACAATATAGGTATATATATATGTAAATGACTGATCAGGTCTGCAATCTAGAAAGTCTCTTGAAGTAGTCCAGCACAATGATAACACAGTCAATGATGGCAATAGACTCAGCGGATAGCAGACTCCAGAGAGAACCAAACACAGTCCAGCAAGATATGCAATACACAGCACAGTCAATGAGAATTATGCATACCGTGGTTCAGTAGTAGCAGTCAGATGGGATTGCAGCGGTACCTGAGCGGCTGGAGGCCGACTGGATAGGAAGTCCCTGGATAGGAGAAGCAGCGGTCTAGCAGGTGCAGCGCACAGGTGAGTAGACCGACAGGGACACGAATCCACAGGAGTCAGCAACACGTGGAACTGGACTCATAGGAAACCCAGGAGAATGGAGATGATCCAGCAGGGGGTAGTAGAAGAGATACAAATCCAATGCTGACAGGAGGGTAGAGGCCAGTGGAACACGTGAAGGCGTGGAGAGTGGATCAGCAGGAGATGGACGATAGCGCTGACCACAGCGGCAGGACTAAGCGGCACACGGAGGTAACCAGTAGCAACCACAGGAACCAACAGCGATGGGAAACAGGAGTGCAGCGCAGGGCAGGAGCTGTAGATAACGAAGTGTAGCAGATGGTAATGAAAAGCGGCAGTCTCGAGGAAGTCACAGCAAAGATGAGATGAGAGTGTAGTGCACGGAGGCAGCGGATAGTAATCAGCTGGCAGTCACGATGTTGAACACAGGCGAGTTGCAAGCAGGAGACTGAAGTGCACAGAGGCAGCGGATAGTAGTCAGCTGGCAGTCACGATGTTGAACACAGGCGAGTTGCAAGCAGGAGACTGTAGTGCACGGAGGCAGCGGATAGAAATCAGCAAACAGACTTGATGAGAAGCAGGTGAGTGAGGTAAAAGCTGGAGTGCACGGAGGCAGCGGATAGCAATGAGCAAACAGTCACATTGATATAAAATAATGTTGAAGTGGTGTAGAAGACTGTAGTGCACGGAGGCAGCGGATAGGAATCAGCAAACAGTCATGATGATAAAGTTGATGGTAGAAGTGGTATGGAACCACAGTAGTAGAAGTGGTTTGGAAACCACAGGAATCAGCAGCGCTGAATACACGAGTAATACAGGAACACCTTCAGAGACTCATGAGGAATGAGACTCCAAGATCAGGCAACGTGGTAGTGACCACAGGTGCTTAATATAGGGAGGTTGCCTGATCTGCCAATTAAGTTAAAGGGGTATACACTGAAGTATAGAAAAGGGCTGCGCATGCGCAGACCCTCAGGATGGCGGACGGCCACGGTTCCTAAATGTCCGGGAAGAGGCACTCACGGTCCGGTGAGTGACAGACAATCGTTATTGGTTAGCGATAAAACGCACATAAAAATTAGGGGGCTCGTGAGCTTTGGAGGTTTCGTTGCCGATGATACGCAAGACCAACGGATTTCGGTTCCTCAACAAAGGGTGGAGACGCGTCATAAACGGGTAAGAACGCATGGTGTTCAAAACCTGAATTTTACTCTGTGTTGTGAAACCGAATGTCCGTTTTGCATTATCCAGGGCACGCTAACTAGAACCTAGGGACAAAAGAGAAAACTGTTTCTTTTTTCTGTCATTGTGCGTTTTAACTGTATTGCATTGCTTAGCGTATGTGTATTTCCTGCTGTGCGTACGCAAACTTCCGGTAGACTTGCCACGTGGTTAAACAATCGTTTTGATAGTTATTATACATGCATAGTATTATTACTTGTGAAAGCCTCTGAGATATTATTACTGTTGTTGGGAACTTTTGATTTTCTGCGCAGAAAAGGTGTATAGTGTGTGATGTTGTAACGTAGATACACTGTTCATTATTCATTGTGCTCAGTTGCTGTCTGACGAAGCGGATTGCCCAACTGAAGGACGGTATACAGGGCAGGTATACCGAATGCGAAAACCGGGTTTTCGCAAAGCGCTACCAATAGATCGCAAGGTTTGCTAATAATTAGTATTGGTAGGCAGTGCGATCTAACCGCATCTTTAGTGCGAATTGGTGAAGCAGCTAGGAGGAATTATATTGGAAAGGCTGGTTGATTGTATTGACTTTGTTCTCCCAGTTATAATAAACTCAGCAGATTTTGTGGTTGAGCCAGGGTATCGAGGAGCTGATAGCCCTTGGGGCCCACAGTGATATTTCTGTATTAGGGATCCTCGCCGGGTGCGAGAAAAGCGAGTGAACGCGGCTAAAGGAAATAAGTTCACCGAGCATTAGAGATCTCTAGCTGTGATTGTAGCAACAGAGTTGGTATATTGTTCAACATGGGTGCTAAGCATACGCTAGAGATGGTCAGTGTACTGCCTAAGGAAGGCCCTATTGGTTCAGCGAGGTTTCTCATGTGTAAGAAATATGGTGCATACGCAACTGTGTATTGTGACACGTGGGTCGAGATGACCAAAGCTTGTGATAGGCCTTTCCCAACAATAGGAAGTTTTAATGCAGAGGTACTAAATACTGTAAAAGATAAAGTATGGTTGATCAAGTCAACGAAAAAGAGAAATAGACATAATGATTGTTTAAAATTGTGGCAAATGGAAGGTAACACGTGGCAGAGCAGCGAATGCAAACCAGAAGTAGGCGTGGCGAAAAGCGCGCGCAAGGCGGATGTAACCGTTGAGAAGCGTGGCGAACTCAGCGCAAGCGCGCCCCCGCCACGTTATGTGGCGGGAGGGGTAAGTACAGCCGTTGTGAAAACTGAAAATAGAAAAATTGCTAAGTTGTATCCTGTTTTAAGCCAGTTTAAATCAAGTGTATCTGAAAGTGAAGATGAACCCACTGTGATTTCGGCCATTGCCCATGCTGTTAGTGTACTAGAGGCTCAGCGCAAGTACGAGAAAATGGCTGAGATAGGTGAGAGTAGCGTGATCACTAGGAGTGAAAGCGTTCTAAATCTAGAACCAGCAAATCCTGTAGTGTCCCCTGAAGTCAGTGTACCAGAGGGTGCGTTCCCGGTCCGCACAATATCCGTTCCCAATGGGAAACCGGATAAGGATGGTGTAGTTCCTTTAAGAAATGTTACAATGCATTGTCCCTGGACTAGATCAGAATTACGTTCCATTATGACTGGATTCCCAGATCCTAGAAAAGAGTTGGCTAAGTGTCAGAAATTTGTTAAAGACTTAGGAAATGCCCACGAACCAACCAATAAGGATTGGCGTGTAGTGTTGAGGGCGTGTCTTCCTCCCAATACTAACATACAAAAATTCATTGAAGATTGTTTGTTGAAGGAAGATGACACCTTGACTGATGAGATTAACCAAAAGAATATAGAACAAATTGTCAAACACTTAGCCATCTATTTTCCAGTAGTAGTAAATTGGAGTAAGATTTTCACCATTAAACAAAAGGATAGTGAAACAGCAGCAGATTACTTCACTAGAGCTATAGCAGCGATAACACGGTTTACTGGGATATCCAACATAAGTGAGGACCCACATCACAGAGAGGTAGCTGTAGGGGTACTGATGGATGGCCTTAGAGTAAATTTAAAGACGAGAGTACAAACCACATTACCTAATTGGAGAGGCGTCACGGTAGACTCTCTTAGGGAGTCTGCTGTGGAGCATGACAAAAACCTTTTTAGAAAAAGGGAGGAGAAAAGTGATAGGTTAATGACGGTAAGTATACAGGTTCTAGAAAGGGTGCATACACGACCACCAGCATACAACCCATATAACAAGAAACCTAAAGTGATCAGGTGTTTCAACTGTAACGAGGAAGGACATTACATGAAAGATTGTAAAAAGGAAAGACTCAATACACAGAAGGGTGGGTCACATAGATATCCTCCAAGGAGGGATTCACATAGACTAGAAGACTCACATCTACCCGCGCATATTACAGCAGCAAAGGCTGCGCGGGAAATCAATAGTCAGCGCTAGGGGTCAGGTCATACCTGTAGTCTACAGCCAGTGAGGTTAACTGAGAGTCAGAGTGAAGAACCAAGAATGATCGTTGACATAGCTGGTAGGAAACAAACTTTTCTCGTAGATACAGGGGCGGCCCGATCTGTGATAACCTCTCCTTTCAATCTACAGGTGACCAGTAAAACCATTCCAGCTATGGGGGTAACGGGAAAAATGTTACATTATCCTCTAACTAAACCCGCTGAAGTTACTGTCGGGCCTCTGCATACTAAGCATTAATTTCTCTTGGCTGCAGCGGCTCCTACTAACTTGCTAGGGAGAGACTTGTTATGTAAAATGGGATGTGTCATATACTGTACTTCTGATGGTTTGTTCTTAGATATACCGGAGAAGGTCGCACATGAGGTACAGGATATATTGGACACCCCTCAAAGGTTAATGTTACACTCTCCTGTTATAGAACAAAGTCCATCTGAAGTAAAGGGGATGTTGCTAGAAATACCAGGTTCCCTATGGACCAGAGATGGACAGGACACTGGACTGATGGCAAATGTAGCCCCTGTCATGGTCAATCTAAAAAGTGGTAGGATAGCTCCAAAAATCCCACAGTATCCATTAAAACCGGAGGTGGAACTAGGGGTATATCCTGTTATTGAAAGGCTGTTACAACAAGGGATTTTAATTCGTACAGCCAGTACAGCAAATAGTCCCATTTTCCCTGTGAAGAAGAATGGGGGGAGGGGCTATAGATTAGTCCAGGACTTAAGGGGAATTAACAAAGTTGTTGAGAGCCAATTCCCCGTAGAGCCGAACCCAGCTGTCATCCTCATGCAGATTCCACCGTCTGCCAGTCATTTTACTGTCATTGATCTATGTTCTGCTTTCTTCTCAGTCCCTCTTCACCCTGACTGCCAATACCTTTTTGCATTCTCCTACAGGGGAGTGCAATACACATGGACCAGACTACCCCAGGGGTTCAATGACAGTCCCAGTATTTTCTCCCAAGCCTTACATGACTGTTTGCAATCCTTTCAACCCCACAATGGGTCTGTTCTAATTCAATATGTGGACGATTTGTTGTTGTGCTCTGAGTCTTTTATGTCATGTTTGCATGATACTAAATTGTTGTTGCTTCATCTTTCACAAACAGGGCACAAGGTGGCAAAGGATAAATTACAGCCATGTCAGACTAAGGTCAAATACTTAGGACACTGCCTCACTAAGGGGCTAAGACACCTGACAACCGACAGAATTGAGACCATACAACACATGACTCTGCCGCAGAGCCAGAAGCAGATTCGTACTTTCTTGGGGATGTGTGGATACTGTAGATCCTGGATCCCAGGTTTTTCTATTCTGGCATTACCATTGCAGGAGCTAGTCTCTTCCTCAAAACCAGAACGTGTTGTACACACAGAAGAGTCAGAGCAAGCGTTCTTTAATCTTAAAGATAGTCTGACTAGAGCACCTGCATTGGGAATACCTGATTATGAAAAGCCTTTTGAGCTATTTTGTACAGAAGCTGATGGCTGTGCAGCAGGTGTCCTCGCACAGAAACATGGTGACGCTAGCAGACCGGTAGCATACTACAGTGCACAATTAGACAATGTGGCAAGATCACTCCCAACATGTCTCAGAAGTGTAGCAGCAACGGCTCTTCTGGTGAGTAAGAGCGAGGACGTAGTATTAGGACACAATTCAACTATCTATACACCCCATGCTGTATCAGCTCTGTTAAATTCAGCCCAAACCAGACATGTTTCTTCAGCTAGATTCACAAAGTGGGAACTAGCCCTGATGGCACCCTCAAACATCACCATCAAACGATGTAGCACCTTAAATCCAGCTACATACCTTCCGTATGTGTCTCTAGAGACACAAAGGGTGGGAGGTGAGGAGACCTTGGTTGATGATGAGTTAGGCAAGAATACTGACACGCATGACTGTATGGAACACCTGAATCAGACCTTTACTGCAAGGCCCGACATACGTGACACCCCCTTAGAAAATGTAGATTTTACGTTTTATACAGATGGAAGTTGCCATAGACAGACAGACAGACAGGAGAGCTATGTACTGGTTACGCTGTCGTAGACGACCAGGATGTGGTAGAAGCTGAACCCCTTGGTCCACCTCACTCAGCCCAGGTGGCGGTACTAGTAGCACTAAGGAGAGCGTGTGAATTGGCAGAGGGTAAATCAGCCAATATATATACTGACTCTAGGTACGCCTTCGGGGTAGTGCACGATTTTGGGGCCCTCTGGCGTCCATGAAACTTTACGACAGCAGCAGGTACACCAGTAGCACACTCACAACACATAAAAGGACTTCTGACAGCGATACAGTTACCCAGAACAGTAGCCGTCATAAAGTGCAAAGCCCATACCTTTTGAAGAAGACCCAGTGTCATTGGGCAACAACAGGGCAGACGAAGCTGCTAAATGGGCAGCAGGGCAACCTATAACTGTATCGACCGAGACTATGATGGTTTTTCAGACATTAGACATGCAGAAATTAATTGAAATGCAAGATTTGTGTTCCCTGCAGGAAAAGGCGGTCTGGAAGGCGAAGGGATGTGGTCAAGAGTCCTCAGGACTCTGGAGGGATGGACAAGGTAAGCCTGTAGCTCCCCGAACATACTATCCAAGCCTGGCTGAAGCAGCACACGGCCTGACTCACCTGGGTAAAGAAGGTATGTGCAAACTGGTGAGAGCATACTGGTGTGCTCCCAGATTTTCCTCTCAAGCTGGTAAGAAAGCAATGTCATGTCTTACTTGTTTGAGGAAAAATGTTAGGAAAACTATTCCAACTGAGCCATCCCACATCCCTCCTACAGACGGACCTTTTCAGGTAATACAAATTGACTATATCCAATTACCACCGTGCAGGAATCTAAAGTATGTGTTAGTGTGTATTGATGTGTTTTCCGGTTGGGTAGAAGCATATCCGGCAGCCACTAATACTGCTGTGTTCACTGCAAAGAAAATTGTACAAGACTTTGTGTGTAGGTTCGGTATCCCTAGAATCATTGAAAGTGATAGGGGTACCCATTTTACTGGGGATGTCTTCCAAAATATGTGTGAACTCATGGGAATCAGTAGCAGACTTCACACCCCTTACCGACCACAAGCCAGTGGTAAGGTGGAGAGAGTAAATGGTACTATAAAGAACAAACTGGGTAAGATAATCGCTGAAACTGGGTTGCATTGGCCTGAGGCTTTGCCGTTGGTCCTCCATAGCATTCGAACCACTCCTAGACCTCCTCTTAATCTGTCCCCCTTTGAGATACTGTTCGGACGACAACCTCATTTGATCGTGAGTCCACAAGACGACTTAAAGTGTAATAATGAAGTGACTGTACAATATCTTATAAGAATGAGTAGACAGCTGAAACAACAACAACAAAAACTAAAAATGCTGTCACCTGGTATGCCAGAGACGAACTGTCATGATGTTGAACCTGGAGACTATGTTATGATCCGCAATTTCTTACGTTCAGGTTGTTTAACAGACCGTTGGGAAGGCCCGTACCAAGTGCTGCTGACCAGTACTACATCACTGAAGGTTGCAGAGAGAGACACTTGGGTCCATTCCACCCAATGCAGGAGAGTCCATAATCCGGAGAAAGTGCAAGACAAAACTCAGACCGACGACATAGAGCTGTCACTTGTGAGCCTGTTCCGGGAGACCTAAAGCCTGCAGTTGAGACACCTGAACCAGAGACGTTGCCTCAGAACTATCTTTCCAGCGATGGAGTGGCGGTTTTTGTTTTTCTTTTGTTCCAGGATTTTCCTTGTTTTTACTTTTTCTAGGACATTCTGTTTTTGTGAAGGAGGATGGAGGACGGAGGAGAGTTCTGGGAGTGATACGGATGAAATGGAGGCCGAAGAAAAGTTAATAGGATACTCTGAGCAGCCCATTATCAAACTTGGTCCAGGGGTTATGAAAAGGTCTGCTAGCTCAGGAACTCTGAGGCAGTGTGAGGGGCTATTGTCTGATGAGTATTGTATCTGCAAGTTCTGCGACTCCCTAGTGGAAGAGAGATGCATCCAACGATGCCAGTCCCCCAGTACTCTGAATATAGGCGGGCATCCTATGGAGGATTATCACTCCCTGGTGGGTAAGGTGCTAAACCAAACCGAGTGTTGGGTGTGCTCTCACGTGCCTCAAGAGCAGCATAACATAGGACTAGTGCCATTCCCTCTAAACATATCCGAAGTACTCGAATTAAGGGGTGGGAGGCCCATAGAAGGGAGGTACAAAAATACTAGGTCCCCTAGTCTGACGCTTCGACAATACTCCATAGGCAGATCTTTGCTGTGCCTAAACATATCTCATGCAAAGCGCCTGGAGAATTGGGAGGCTGACCTATCAGATCAGACAATGGCTCGCCACACTCATTTTAGAGGGAGACTGACAAGATCACTACTAGGCAGGAATGTTGATGGAGGTCACAAATTAGGGCGTATAACCAATCATAAGAAGGTATCCATTGGAAAAGTCTCTACAGATAAATGTAAAAATGTCATTAATGCCAACACGTGTCTAGAGCAGATGGAGACACTAGGCATGGGTAGTTTTATCAAAACTCTGTGTGATATAATTCATGGGCATACTGTTCCTTATGTTCTCCCTGAGGATGTGTATTTTGTTTGTGGAAGAAAAGCTTATTCCTGGGTAACTCCGAGTTCCAAGGGCTTGTGTTTCCTAGCTAAACTGGTTCCTGAAATCATGACTATTACTCATGAAGAAATGGTAGATATTCACAAGACTACATCACCACCATACATACACACACAGTATGAACACCGTGGCAAGAGAAATATGATTCCTGGTGAGGAACCCATAGCTACAAAGTTGATTAGTGAAACTGCTGGTTTCCAAGTTATGGTTGCTCTAGATCTCACCAGGACCGCTCGGGGAACATTAAACTTTAAATATATCCAAGACCTAGCTAAATTAATAGATAATATCACCTAGATGTATGATGACACTTTCAGGTATACTGGAAGGGAGCTACAAGCGTACAAGAAGGAGTTGGTGCAACATAGACTGGTACTCAATTATCTCACCTCTATTACTGGTGGGTACTGTGTGACACTGGCCACCCAGTTCGGTGTCAAATGTTGCATGTACATTACTAATAATACTAATGACCCTAAAGAGGTTATAGACCGGAAGATGGATGAAATTTTGCAGCTGAAATGGGAATTTCGAAAGAGCCATAATTCTTCGTTATATGAGGTCGGGGAAAAGGTGGCGGGTTGGTTCTCATGGTTGAACCCAGCAAAATGGTTCTCCGGTCTGGGGGAGTGGGTACAGGAAATGATTGCGAGTGTAGGTAAGCTGCTTCTCCTTATACTGGGTGTCATCTTAGCAATTGGTTTAGTTGTCAAATGTGTTCCTACTGTGTTGAAGTGTGGAAAATGGTCTCATAGGAGTGACACTGAGAAAGAGACTGAAAGGGTGGTACCAGATACCGAGATCATGGTCTGTGAAGAAGTATTGTATAATCCTGAACTTGAAACGGTGATTGGGTGATAGTTTATTACACTATCAAAGGGTGGAACTGTCGAAGTCAGCAAATTGGATAAAGTCATTTCAATTAAAGTCTAGCAAACTTGGTTGTCTCTATCTGAAAAGATGCGTACGGTACGCATCGACATACAAGGGCACGCTACGGCGTGAAAGGGCGTACGCATCCACTGCACGTGGCAGCAACAGTAATTGGTCTTTTACCATACATTCGCACAAACACGCATACTTATAAAATAGTACACATTAATGGTAGTTGCAACACATAGACAGTTATGTCGAAATATAGTAGTATTTATATGTTATATCAGAGTTACATGCATATTAGTGAAATACACGGAACGGGTTGAAGGAATAACATCATGAGTGGTATCATAATGAACCTTGTTACATATCCTATTGTTTGGTTCACTCTGCGAGGGAATCGCAGAGTGCATACACAAGTTATGAATGATAGGGAATTATGAACTACTTAAGACTAAGGAATCTTGGCGGGAAGAGCAGAGCCTACCCCCTGCAGAGATGACCCCCTCCTTTGGATTCCTTAGGATGAACCAGCCAATGATTGACAACCCCTTGGACATTCCTGAGACCTGGACCAATAGATGCAAGCTATACCATCTTCATTGTATTACTGTATTTGATTGTATATATAAGCAGCAGCTTGTGATCCAGCATGCAGACATCTTGTCCCCAGACTTCAGGATTGAATGACTGCACTGGATCCAGAGCGCCTGCGATAAGTAACGGCTGTATTTACTATTACTTCGCTTGAGCATATTATTCTACTTATTGCAAATAAATCTTTGTGCTTTGGAAACACAAATCGAGGTTCGACAATCGTTATTGGTTAGCGATAAAATGCACATAACAATTGTATTCTCTGTCCCTGCTCTAATCAGCCTGTGACTACACCCTGCTCTCTCCCTTTGTCAAATGGCGATGGATTGCTGTGGAGGCGTGTATTTATAATCTTGAAGTATCGCGAGAACTGAGCCCCAACGACGTCACAATGACGTTCGGCCTCGATTTCGATTCGGAGCGGGCGGGAGAGTACCGAGCTCCTCAGCTCGGTACTCGGATAGCCAAAGTTCGGGTGGGTTCGGTTCTCGGGGAACCGGACCCGCCCATCTCTAACTCATATAGGCATGCCTAATGACAGACTTAATCCAGCGAGCAATTGTCTGTTTGGAAGCTGGCCATCCTCTCCTTGAGGAGTCATAAAGCACGAAAAGAGAATCAGTTCTTCGACAAACAGAAGTCCTTTCCACGTATACTTTTAAAGCTCTGACCACATCCAGACTTATTGACAAAGACGGAGAAGAGGACTCTTTAAAAGTTGAAACCACTATTTCTTGATTCATATAGAAACTTGAAACCACCTTTGGCAAAAAAGACGGAATTGTCCTCTGGACCGCTCTGTCCTCATAGAAAATTAAGTAAGGAACTCTACAAGATAAGGCTCCTAATTCAGATACTCATCTAGCTGAAGCGATGGCTAAGAGAAAAACAACTTTCCATGTCGCAAATCTGATGTCAGCTGATTCCAGAGGCTCGAAAGGAGGATGTTGTAGAACATTCAGAACTAAATTTAAATCCCATGGGGCCAACGGAGGAGTATGGGGAGGATGCACATGCAGAACCCTGCTAAAGGATCTCTGGTTCTTGCACAAAATCTTGGAACCTGATGGTTGTATATCGATGCCTTCAAATCCAGATCTGGAAGACCCCACCTTTGAACTAGTTGCTGAAACACCTGTGGATGTAGAGACCATTCCCCTGGAAGGATTGCATGCCTGCTCAGATAATCCGCTTCCCAGTTTTCCACTACTGGAATGAAGACTGTGGAAATTGCTGGAACCCAGATCACTGCCCAAGACAAGATCTGTTCCGCCACATGCATTGCTCCTGCACTTTTTGTTCCTCCCTGACGATTTACATATGCCACTGCTGTGGCATTGTCCGACTGTAGATGGACCGGTTTTCCTTGAAGGAAGGATTGCGCTCCTTGAAAGCCCAGTAACATGGCTCGTAATTCCAGAATGTTTATTGGAAGAAGAGCCTCCCTACTGGACCAAAGTCCTTGTAGTCGGAGATGGAGAACTACTGCTCCCCATCCTTGCAGACTGGGGGCGGTGGAAAGACCGAAGGGAAGAGCCCGAAAATGAAAATAAGAGCTCCCTATCGAAAAACGAAGAAGAGACTGATGTCCCTTCCAAATAGGGACATGTAGGTATGCGTCTTGAATGTCTATCGATGCAAGAAACTCCAGAGGTTCCAAACCGTTTATCACCGGGCAGATTGATTCCATACGGAATTTGGTTACCCGAAGGTGAAGATTTAGATTTTTGAGGTTCAGAATCGGACGAAACGAACCATCTTGTTTTGAAACCAAGAATAGGTTTGAGTAAAACCCCTTGCCTCTTTGACTTCCCGGAACCTTGCAAATAACGCCGGCGGAAAGAAGAGAAGCGATCGATTGTAACATCGCATTTCTCTTGATGCAATCTTGAGGCAACTGAGTCTGGAAAAAACGTTGGGTGGTAGGGCCATTAATGTCTAGGAAATAACATCTGGAAATTATTCCCAATATCCAAACATCCTTGGTGAAAGCTGTTCACTGATCTTTGAATAATTGAAGTCAACCCCTGCAGCCGCTAGGAGAGGGGGAATCACTTCATGCGGAAGGCTTATCTGATGTCTTGGATGATGGACGCCTCTTAGAGTAAGAACCCCTTCCTTTCTGAGATTGACCTCTAAGAGTGATTGGCTTATCCCTAATGGAGGACTGTCCTCTTGAAATTGAGCTATCACGAAAGGGCTGCTAAAAGGAACTGAACCGTGGAATTCTGGGTTTATAAGAAATAACTGGTAGGAAAGTACTTTTACCTCCAGTAGTCTGACTGATCATATCATCTAATTCAGAACCGAATAGGACAGACCCTAAAAAAAGGTAACTCCTCCAAAGATCTTTTAGATTCCAAGTCCGCATTCCATGAACGAAGCCAAAGCGTTCTTCTAACTGCCACTGCTGAAGCAGAGACCGTGAAAGAAATTGAAACGGCATTCTGGGCTGCCTCATAGAGATAACCAGAAGCCTCTTTTAAATGAAGGGCTAAAGGAAGGAATTCCATATCCTGTAAACCTGCTACTAATTGGTCAGCCCAGGACTCCATAGCTCTAGCCACCCACGCGGATGCAAACAAGGGTCTAAAAGAAGAGACTGCCCCAAGAAAAATATTTTTTAAGAACCCTTCTAATCTACGATCAGTAGAATCCTGGAGAACCGCTGCGCCTGGAGCTTGCAAGGTGGTATGACGTGCCACCGGAGTATCTACCTTGGGTAGCTGTTCCCAGCGAGATACATCCTGTTCCTGTAGAGGATAAAGCATAGCATATCTACGAGGGACTGAAAACTTCTTATCTGGATGTTTCAAGGCAGGTTTAGCAATTTCCGTAAGTTCAGGGGAAATAGGAAAGCAAATAGTTTTAGGTCTACTGCACTTAAATAAACACTGGACGGGAAGAACTAAATCCTATTCCATGTGATCAATGGTCTGACGCACCGCTAACACCAAATCCTGAATCCCCTGGTTTCTGGAATTTTCATCCCAGTCACCTAATTGTACAGAATCTGAATCCTCTCCTACCTCGCCTTCCTCTCCAGGTGAACCGTCAGAATTAGAAAGTAATAGAGGGTGAGAATGGCGAGAATGGGAGCTAAACGTGTAGAAGAGTCTAAGAAACTATTCAATCGGTCCAAACGCTTCCCCAAGGCAGATGACCTGTCACGGGCACTAGGAGTCTTTACCCAGGGATCACCAGGTGGTAGGCTTACCAGAGCAATGTAGATGGTAATAGGGTACTCTGGTAGCTGGGTGATCACGGAACAGGAAACAGCAGATGATGAGATGCTCAGGAAAGTCTATGACTAGCAGCACTGGTAATATGGAGGTAATAGTACATGAGGAACTGTAGGACAAGGACACGTGAAGGTAGTCAGTGGTCTGCGATAGCAAGTTGTACCACTGCTATAGTGAGGGGGAATGTCCAACAGAAACGAGGAGGTGATGAGAGTCAGCGGTCTGCGGATAGCAAGTGGTACCGCTGTCTGAGTGAAGGAATGGAATCCAAGTGGAGGTATCCGGAGAGTCAGTGGTCTGCGATAGCAAGTTGTACCACTGCTATGTGAGAGGATACTGGAACAGGTGATACTGGAAGCAGGGATCAGTGGTCTGCTACTAGCAAGTTGTACCACTGAATATATATGTGAGGAGGTGCACGGGGAGAGACTGCAACACAGGATATACACAGGCACCTATACACGATCCACAGTAACATGCACAATATATATAAATGACTGAACAGGTCTGCAAATATAGAAAGTCTCTTGAAGTAGTCCAGCACAAGTTAACACAGTCAATGATGGCAAAGACTCAGCGGATAGCAGACTCCAGAGGAGAACCAACACAGTCCAGCAAGATATGCAATACACCAGCACAGTCAATGAGAAGTATGCATACCGTGGTTCAGAAGCAGGCAGTCAGATAGGAGTGCAGCGATACCTGAGCGGCAGGAGGCCGACTGGATGAAAAGTCCCAGGATAGATGAGGCAGCGGTCTAGTAGGTGCAGCGCACAGATAAGAGACCAACAGGGACACGAATCCACAGGAATCAGTAACACGTGGAACTGGACTCAAGGAGGACCCAGGAGAGTGAAGATGATCCAGCAGAGGAGTAGTTGATGAGATACAAATCCAATGCTGACAGGAGAGTAGACCAGCGGGACACGTGAAGGCGTGGAGAGCGGGTCAGCAGTAGATGGGTGATAGCGCGGTCAGCAGCAGCAGGACTCTGCGGTACACGGAGGTAACCAGTAGCAACCAATGGGTGTCAGTAGCGATGGAACACGGGAGAGCAGAGTAGACCAGGAGCTGTTGATCACGGAGAGTAGCGAATGGCAATGAGAGCAGCAGTCTCGAGGAAACACAGGAGGGCTGAGAAGAGACTGCAGTGCACAGGGGCAGCGGATAGGAATCAGCTAACTTGTCACGATGATGAACACAGGCGAGTTGTAGGCTGGAGGCTGTAGTGCACGGAAGCAGCGGATAGACATCAGCTAACAGTCACGATGATGAACACAGGCGAATTGTAGGCTGGAGGCTGTAGTGCACGGAAGCAGCGGATAGACATCAGCTAACAGTCACGATAATGAACACAGGCGAGTAGTAGGCTGGAGGCTGTAGTGCACGGAGGCAGCGGATAGGAATCAGCTCACGGACTTGATGAGGAACAGGTGAGTGGATGTAAAGTAAAGGTTGGAGTGCACGGAGGCAGCGGGTAGGAACCAGCAAACAGTCACAGTGAAATATAATAGCGTGATGTGGATTAGAGGACTGTAGTGCACGGAGGCAGCGGATAGGAATCAGCAAACAGTCACAATGATATGTGATAGCGTGATGTGGATTAGAGGACTGTAGTGCACGGAGGCAGCGGATAGGAATCAGCAAACAGTCACAATGATATGTAATAGCGTTGAAGTGGTTTGGAAGACTGTAGTGCACGGAGGCAGCGGATAGGAATCAGCAAACAGTCACGATGATACAGATGATGGTAGAAGTGGTATGGGAACCACAGTAGTAGAAGTGGTTTGGAAACCACAGAGGTAGAAGTGGTTTGGAAACCACAGGAATCAGCAGCGCTGAAAACACGAGGAATACAGGAACACCTTCAGAGACTCATAGGGAATGAGACTCCAAGATCAGGCCACGTGGTATTGACCACAGGTGCTTAATATAGGGAGTGTTGCCTGATCTGCCAATTGAGTTAAAGGGACATACACTGAAGTATAGGAAAGGGCTGCGCATGCGCAGACCCTCAGGATGGAGGACGGCCACGGTTCCTAAATGTCCGGGAAGAGGCACTCACAGTACGGTGAGTGACAGTACCCCCCCTTTTAAAGGTGGGCATAGAACGCCTGGAACCGGGCTTGTCCGGATTTTTGGAGTAGAACTTCTTCAAAAGGGCAGGAGCATTAAGATCTTCAGCTTTGATCCAAGAGCGCTCCTCAGGACCAAAGCCCTTCCAATGAACGAGGAAACGGAGGACTCCTCGCGAAATTTTTGCGTCTAGTACCTCAGTAATCTCAAAATCCTCCTCCTGATGAACTTGAACTGGCTGCGGAGCTGAGGGAGGATTTGAGAAACGGTTAATAATAAGAGGTTTGAGTAAAGACACATGGAAGGCATTAGAAATCCGAAGATTCTTAGGAAGAAGAAGTTTCACACATACTGGGTTGATTACTTGAATGATCCTATATGGACCAATAAAACGAGGGGCGAATTTCATAGATGGAACCTTCAAACGAATGTTTTTAGTAGATAACCAGACACGATCTCCAATTTTTAGTGGTGGAATAGCCCGCCTCTTCTTATCTGCGAAAGATTTATATTTGATAGATGTCTTCTTTAAACAGGTTTTGACCTGAGACCAGATATTTTTAAAGGTCTGACAAGCAGTCTCCACCGCAGGAACTTGGGTGGGCGGGAGGGCAGGAAATTCCGGAAAAGACGGATGGTGACCGTAGACCACAAAAAATGGAGTTTTGGATGATGACTCATGGTACATGTTGTTATGGGCGAATTCAGCCCAAGGAAGCAACTCTACCCAGTTGTCTTGATTGGCTGAAGAGAACATCCTTATAAAAGTCTCAAGATCTTGATTGACACGTTCAGTTTGTCCGTTAGATTGCGGATGGTAAGAAGATGAGAGTGCTAATCGTATGCCCAAGGTTTTACAAAGGGCTCGCCAGAATCTGGAAACGAATTGTACTCCTCTATCCGACACAATCTCAGAAGGACATCCATGGATACGGAAGATCTCTTTAATGAAATGTTCAGCCAGAGTAGACGAGGAAGGTAAACCAGATAGAGGAATGAAATGAGCCATCTTCGAAAATCTGTCCACCACCACCCAAATAGTGTTATGATTCTTACTAGGTGGTAAGTCAGTAACGAAATCCATACTAATATGGGTCCACGGTTTGGACGGAACGGGTAGTGGTCGCAGCAACCCTGCTGGAGTTCTGCGGGAGGATTTGAACTGGGAACATAGCTCACAGGAAGCAATGAACTCTTTGACGTCTCTCCTCATTGAGGGCCACCAGTAACTTCGAGAGAGGATCTCAAAGGTCTTGTGTTCACCGGCGTGTCCAGAAAAACGAGAGGCATGGAACCACGAAAGGATTTTCCTCCTTAGAGTAGAAGGCACGAGGGTCTTCCCAAATGGTAACGTTTTGGTGGATGAAGCAGCCAGTGAGATACATTTGGGGTCTAGAATGGTATGGTTGGAAACCTCTTCTATATCAGAGGACGTAACAAAAGCTCTAGATAAAGCGTCAGCTTTTTTGTTCTTGGCAGCTGGTTTGAAGGTTATTAATTCAAAACGGGAAAAGAAAAGAGACCATCTTGCTTGACGAGGGTTCAAGCATTGGGCAGACTGGAGATATGACAAGTTCTTATGATCTGTGAAGATCGTCACCGGATGGCGAGCTCCCTCCAATAAGTATCTCCATTCCTCTAATGCAGCTTTGATAGCTAGTAACTCCTTGTCCCCGATAGTATAGATCTTCTCCGCGGGCAGGAGGCCCCGAGAATAGAAGGCACAAGGATGGAATTTTTGCTGTTCCGAGCGTTGAGAGAGAATAGCTCCTAAGCCCACATTAGAGGCATCTACTTCCAGGAAGAAGGGGAGTGTCACATCAGGCTGTCGAAGGATTGGAGCCGAAGAGAAGGACTCTTTTAGTGTTTGAAAGGCTTGAAGAGCCTCAGGTGACCATTGCTTAGGATTAGCCCCCTTCCTAGTCAGGGCCACAATAGGAGATGCAATGGAAGAAAAGTCTTGAATGAAGCGTCTATAGTAATTGGCAAAACCTAAAAAACGCTGGATAGCGCGAAGAGTAGTTGGCTGGGGCCAATGTAGTACAGCATTCACCTTGTCTGGATCCATCTTCAGGCCAACTCCGGAAACTATATACCCCAAGAATGGAATCTGGGGTAATTCGAATGAACATTTTTCTAATTTACAAAACAATGAATTTTTCCGTAGCCTGGAAAGGACTTCTGCCACATGTTGGTGGTGAGAAGGCAGGTCCTGTGAAAAGATCAATATGTCGTCCAGGTAGACGACGACACATACATATAATAAGTCCCGGAAGATCTCATTGATGAAACCTTGAAAAACAGCGGGGGCATTACACAGCCCGAAAGGCATTACCAGATATTCGTAATGTCCGTCTCTGGTGTTAAACGCTGTCTTCCATTCGTCACCGGAACGGATTCTGATTAAATTGTAGGCACCACGAAGATCCAACTTAGTAAAGATACGGGCTCTCTTGATGCGATCGAATAGCTCAGTGATCAGCGGAATGGGATACCGATTCTTGATAGTAATGGCATTGAGTCCACGAAAATCTATGCAAGGGCGTAAAGATCCATCCTTCTTTTTAACGAAGAAGAACCCAGCTCCAGCGGGAGAGGTGGAAGGTCGAATAAACCCACGCTGGAGGTTCTCCTGTATATACTCAGATGTAGCTTGAGTTTCAGGTAACGAGAGTGGATAGACCCGGCCCTTGGGGGGAGTCTTGCCAGGTAGAAGATCGATCGGACAATCCCAAGAACGATGAGGAGGAAGACGTTCAGACTGAGCTTTATCAAAAACATCAGTAAATGAAGCATATTGAGGAGGGAGTCCCGGTGAGGTAGATGAGATGGAAGATTGCTGTACTTTGAGAGGAATGACTTGGGAAAGGCAACGATGATGACATTCAGACCCCCAAGACGTGACTTGAGGGGTGCGCCAGTCAATCTGGGGAGAGTGACACTGAAGCCATGGAAGGCCTAAGACAATTGGACTAGTCGTAACAGGGAGGATTAAAAACGATATTTCTTCATGATGCAGGGCACCAATCAGAAGGGTTACTGGAGACGTACTCTGGGTGATGAGACCGTTGATGAGACGTGATCCATCTATAGCCGTCACAGTAATGGGTGTTTTTAAGGTAATCACTGGTAGGGACCATTGATTTACTAATGATTTGGAAATAAAATTTCCTGCTGCTCCGGAATCAATCAATGCCTGTGACTCAAAGGTTTTGGTAGCACAGGAAATTGTAACATCAAAGGCGCAGACTTTAGATTTCATGGAAGATGGAGAGGACTCCAGGGACCCTAACTTCACCTCTCCAGAACTAGTTAGGGCCTGGCATTTCCCGATCTCTTAGGGCAAGAGCTGAGAATATGAGTGGAATCAGCACAATAGATACAGAGTCTATTCTTTACTCTTCGTTTCCTCTCCTCTGAAGATAATTTGGAACGTCCTATCTCCATGGGAATCACAGAGGGTGAAACTGGACGAAATTGAGGGTTAGAACGAAGAGGTGCTTTAGCAGAAGTTGTTTTCTCAGCCTCTCTTTCACGAAATCTCATATCAACACGATGGCAAAGAGAGATCAGATCTTCAAGTGACGAAGGAAGCTCCTGGGTAGTCAGTGCATCTTTAATTTTATCGAAGAGCCCCTGCCAGAAGGCGGCAACTAGGGCTTCAGTGTTCCACTGAAGTTCAGAGGCTAAGATCCTAAATTGAATGACGTACTGTCCTACTGTATGAGATCCTTGTCGCAGACGGAGGATGCTGGAAGCAGCGGAGGTCACACGACCTGGTTCATCGAACACACTTCGGAACGTAGAAATGAATTTGGCACTATCTTGCAATATTGGGTCGTTTCTTTCCCACAGAGGGGAGGCCCAAGCCAGGGCTTGTCCAGAAAACAAAGAGATAAGATAGGCCACTCTGGAACGATGGGTAGAAAAATTTTGAGGTTGGAGCTCAAAATGG
The DNA here is from genome assembly GCF_038048845.1 of Mixophyes fleayi. Lineage (NCBI taxonomy): Eukaryota > Metazoa > Chordata > Amphibia > Anura > Limnodynastidae > Mixophyes > Mixophyes fleayi. The sequence continues at coordinate 81,906,213 of NC_134406.1, read as the reverse complement.
ACTGAACATTGGTTAAGGAAACCCCTACAAGTTTTGGGGTCTCCATCGTACTTTGACGGAGTAGGCAGGTGAAGCGTAGAAGCTGTAGACACCTGGGATGGCACTGGGGAAACGGAGGAAAGCACAGGAGCCTCAGTAGTAGCTGTCACAGTCTGTCCAGATGTTCCTTGGGAGGTTAACGATTGATAACACTGAAGTAACAGCTGTTGGCGGGCATCCTGTTGCTCCACACGGCTGACCAGATGCTGCAGCATCTCTTTGGCTGTAGGTTCCGTATCTGGGTCTGTCATGGCCTGATCTTACTGTCACGGGCACTAGGAGTCTTTACCCAGGGATCACCAGGTGGTAGGCTTACCAGAGCAATGTAGATGGTAATAGGGTACTCTGGTAGCTGGGTGATCACGGAACAGGAAACAGCAGATGATGAGATGCTCAGGAAAGTCTATGACTAGCAGCACTGGTAATATGGAGGTAATAGTACACGAGGAACTGTAGGACAAGGACACGTGAAGGTAGTCAGTGGTCTGCGATAGCAAGTTGTACCACTGCTATAGTGAGGGGGAATGTCCAACAGAAACGAGGAGGTGATGAGAGTCAGCGGTCTGCGGATAGCAAGTGGTACCGCTGTCTGAGTGAAGGAATGGAATCCAAGTGGAGGTATCCGGAGAGTCAGTGGTCTGCGATAGCAAGTTGTACCACTGCTATGTGAGAGGATACTGGAACAGGTGATACTGGAAGCAGGGATCAGTGGTCTGCTACTAGCAAGTTGTACCACTGAATATATATGTGAGGAGGTGCACGGGGAGAGACTGCAACACAGGATATACACAGGCACCTATACACGATCCACAGTAACATGCACAATATATATAAATGACTGAACAGGTCTGCAAATATAGAAAGTCTCTTGAAGTAGTCCAGCACAAGTTAACACAGTCAATGATGGCAAAGACTCAGCGGATAGCAGACTCCAGAGGAGAACCAACACAGTCCAGCAAGATATGCAATACACCAGCACAGTCAATGAGAAGTATGCATACCGTGGTTCAGAAGCAGGCAGTCAGATAGGAGTGCAGCGATACCTGAGCGGCAGAAGGCCAACTGGATGAAAAGTCCCAGGATAGATGAGGCAGCGGTCTAGTAGGTGCAGCGCACAGATAAGAGACCAACAGGGACACGAATCCACAGGAATCAGTGACACGTGGAACTGGACTCAAGGAGGACCCAGGAGAGTGAAGATGATCCAGCAGAGGAGTAGTTGATGAGATACAAATCCAATGCTGACAGGAGAGTAGACCAGCGGGACACGTGAAGGCGTGGAGAGCGGGTCAGCAGTAGATGGGTGATAGCGCGGTCAGCAGCAGCAGGACTCTGCGGTACACGGAGGTAACCAGTAGCAACCAATGGGTGTCAGTAGCGATGGAACACGGGAGAGCAGAGTAGACCAGGAGCTGTTGATCACGGAGAGTAGCGAATGGCAATGAGAGCAGCAGTCTCGAGGAAACACAGGAGGGCTGAGAAGAGACTGCAGTGCACAGGGGCAGCGGATAGGAATCAGCTAACTTGTCACGATGATGAACACAGGCGAGTTGTAGGCTGGAGGCTGTAGTGCACGGAAGCAGCGGATAGACATCAGCTAACAGTCACGATGATGAACACAGGCGAATTGTAGGCTGGAGGCTGTAGTGCACGGAAGCAGCGGATAGACATCAGCTAACAGTCACGATAATGAACACAGGCGAGTAGTAGGCTGGAGGCTGTAGTGCACGGAGGCAGCGGATAGGAATCAGCTCACGGACTTGATGAGGAACAGGTGAGTGGATGTAAAGTAAAGGTTGGAGTGCACGGAGGCAGCGGGTAGGAACCAGCAAACAGTCACAGTGAAATATAATAGCGTGATGTGGATTAGAGGACTGTAGTGCACGGAGGCAGCGGATAGGAATCAGCAAACAGTCACAATGATATGTGATAGCGTGATGTGGATTAGAGGACTGTAGTGCACGGAGGCAGCGGATAGGAATCAGCAAACAGTCACAATGATATGTAATAGCGTTGAAGTGGTTTGGAAGACTGTAGTGCACGGAGGCAGCGGATAGGAATCAGCAAACAGTCACGATGATACAGATGATGGTAGAAGTGGTATGGGAACCACAGTAGTAGAAGTGGTTTGGAAACCACAGAGGTAGAAGTGGTTTGGAAACCACAGGAATCAGCAGCGCTGAAAACACGAGGAATACAGGAACACCTTCAGAGACTCATAGGGAATGAGACTCCAAGATCAGGCCACGTGGTATTGACCACAGGTGCTTAATATAGGGAGTGTTGCCTGATCTGCCAATTGAGTTAAAGGGACATACACTGAAGTATAGGAAAGGGCTGCGCATGCGCAGACCCTCAGGATGGAGGACGGCCACGGTTCCTAAATGTCCGGGAAGAGGCACTCACAGTACGGTGAGTGACATGACCATGCGGGTTCAGATTGAGATGTAGAGGGCTGTACCTGAGACAAGTCATGCACCAAACCGCCTGAGGTCCCAGTCTTAATTATTTTGCTAGAATTTGCAGAAGCAGAGCTAGAATCCACTCCAATTACAGTGGAATTTGTCTCTGCCTGTCTATTGATAAGCTGGGTGAGCATAGAAACAGACTGCGCCAAAGAGGAAACCCATTCCGGTTCCTCCACCACGGCGGAAGGGCCACGCCGGGTCCGCTCGCCCTGTAGTTCCAAATCACACTTTGCACACACAGCTCCTTTGTCCACTTGTCCTACTGGTAGTTTAGCAGAACATTTAGAACAAGAAAAACATTTAACGCTGACACTCTTTCCTTTGTCAGACATTTTATATATATAATTCCTCTCACAAATTAAATATAAATTTCCTGTGCTCTCTTTTTTTTATTTCTTTTTATTATTTTTTTTAGAAAAAAAATAGCTTTTAGCAAATATATTTAACTTGTGCATGCTAAAAAAATAGGTTACCAGCCCTTATTTCAATAGGGGAAGGGTGGGAATAGGGAACAGGTTGTGAACTCAGAAAATATACATATACATATATATATATATATATATATATATATATATAAAAAATATGTATAAATATATATATATCCTATGGGGTACTTAGCGTTTTTAACAACAGAGGAATCTGAAGAGGATCCTGAGGGGAGAAGTCAGCAGAGCCCTGTCAAGCAGTCTGTGTCTGATCGAGTCGCTGCCCAGTCCTGTCAGGTAGAAAAGGGCGGGAAAATCTCCTCAGGATCTTCCACTGAGCAGCTGGCAGTCTTAAACTACCTCCTGCTGTCTTCATTGTCATAAATAAAACCTCGGACAGTTCAGTCCTGTGAGCATATATTGTGCCTCTCCTATTGCTCACTCGGGACTCCTTCCGCATCCACAACACCTCCTGCGGCTATAGAGATCCAAGCCCCCCCTCCGCCTTAGCGGGGGACTTGGTATCTCCCAACCTGTCCGGAGTGCAACACTCTCTGCCTTATGGCAGTGTCGGACCCGCCGGGACAGAGTGATGACAGACGCTTAGCGCTGTCACCGCTCACTAAATACCACACAAATCGCGTAGTTTCTTTTTTCTTATTTTAAAAAAAAACCTTCTTTCTTCTTAAAGGAACGTAACTTTATTCCATTATAAATATCTATGAGGAAAAAAATGTTAATAACATTAAAACCTCACCTACACTCATTTGAAAACTAATAAAAAATAATAAAATCTAACACTAAACAGCAGGTACTGCTAAGCAGTACCAAACGCAGCCCAACTCCTTGGGCACTTAGACATAACTGAGGTGGATGGGATTGCAGAGGGGAGGAGTCAGGAGCAAGTTCAGTTCTTAACTGTTTAAGTGCCAACTCCAACGCCCTCAGACAACCCCAAGGTAGCAGTGTCCCCCAGAATGGATGATGGAGAAAGTTGTTTTTTCTGTTTACCCTTGCTAAAGGAAATACCTTATTTCTGATGTATATAGCTGATACAATGAGCCTTTGTTTAGAAAGTCTGCTGTGTATTGTGATGTGAGTAAATGACTTGTTAGAAGTTTAAACCTGTTTGAATGTATATTCTGCAACTGTTGGAACAAAACGATCTAATGCTAATCAGGCCTTTTGATGTGTGAGGTTTCACTTGGAGACAGGAAGGTTTAATTTAAAACATGCTGCTACATTTCCTGCGTCTAAAACAAAGATGTCGGACATCACAGCGTTTCTAGAATGTCACAGATAAATGTAAATATCGTTAGCTTTGCGATGCATGTAAATCCATGTTTTGGTAAACGGGGTTACATCCTGATTCTTAAAATAGCCTGTGTCCAAATCTGTATAAAATGCACTGACTTCTACACTGAAATGTACAAGTCAGCTAAGTAGCCCAGACGCCCAGACAGCAGAGATCCATGCTCAACAGCCTGCAGAGACCTCTACCCAGCAGACTTCACCCGCACAACCAGCCCCTCTATCCTATGATGAGCACAGGGCTGCCGGGCTAAAGATCCAGCTGGCAGCCTTAGGAGACAACGCATCTGCAGCTGAGCGGGCACAGGTCATCGAGGCAAGAGGGAAGGGCACCAGCCATGCAGCCATGGGGGGAGGCGCCTCCTAGAGGATTGGGACTGTTATCTTTACCTTGCCCTAAATTTGAGGACTGTGTGGGGAATATTGATGAGCACCTGCAGGTATTTGAAAGGACCTGCAGGCTACACGCTGTACCCAGAGAGGAATGTGTAAAGCATCTAGTGCCCACACTGCAAGTACGTGCAGTGGAGGCCTACCGTGGGGTGCTCACAGAGGACTGTTCGGACTATGATATAGTAAAAAAGGCACTCCTTAAACGGTACACTATTACCCCAGAGACCTATCGTCTGAAGTTCCGGGACTTTACAAAGGACTTCCACGCCACTCATGAGGAGTTTGCCAACATGTTGCGGGAGTCAGCCAGGATGTGGGTGCGCGGGGCAGGTGCCCAGACCATGGATGAGGTAATAGACTTGATGTGCCAAGAGCAGTTTCACCAATGGTGCGCACAGGAGGTGACAGAATGACTGCTGGATCGGAAGCCAGGCACCCAGGAAGCAGCAGCAAAGCTGGCGTCGGATCAGTATGTGGCAGTGAGCCCACACTGGCAGAAGCGCCAGGCTAACAGCCAACACGAAAGGACTGTACAATCAGGGAGACACCCCCAAAAGCAAGTACCTAACCCGTCGGGTACCCCTCGCCAACCACTGCCCTGCCCTGTCCCTGGGAGTTATCAGAGACCATCGGAGACCAGGCTGGAGAGAAAGTGCTTCACCTGCGGGAAAATCGGTCATTTAAGGATGGCTGACTTGCTTAACTGGCGAAGGTGAGCCTGTAGAGATTGTTTCCACCCCTGCCAACCTAGTGGAGTGTGGCGTGTCTGAAGGTGACTCAGCGGAGAGAGTCACCTGTGTGTTTAAAAGACCCCCTAAAAACACGTGGAGAAACATGCAGCCGGTCCAAGTGGGACCCCTACAGGGTGAAGGACTGAGAGACTCAGGGGCCTCAATTACTGTTGTGAGTCCCCATCTTATTGATCCTGCTGCAGTATTGCAGGATTGCACTGCCAAGGCTACTGTGGCAGATGGACTGGAAAAAGAAGTGCCTGTAGCAAGGGTGTTTCTGGACTGGGGAGATGGCCAGGAGTTTCGAGATGTTACCGTTATGGATGGCCTTCCAACTGATGTGATTTTGGGCAACGATGTTGGGGGTGGAATTGTGACCGCATTTCTGAACTCACTTACCAGGAACCAAGCTACTAAGCTACAGTCTTCAGGGTCTACACCTGCGCAGCCCAGCCCAGAGGAAAAGACCACAGCTGCTAGATAACAGTCATCACCTGCAACCACCACTTCAGCCAGCCCACAGGAAAAGACCACATCTGCTATTTCTTCAGAAAACAGCCAGCCCTTTGCCTCTGGAAAGACTGCGTCCCCTAGCAACGCTGAGGATGTTGTCTCTTGCCAACCTGATCTTGTGGGGGTGCCCGGTGATGCTCCTGTCCCTAGTAGTATGTCAGCTCCAGCAGTGAGTACAGATGACCACAGTGACCCCTTTGACTGACCCCACTTTGACTGACCCTAGTCACCCCAGCATAGACCCTCCTGCAGTGTAACCTGACTTAGACAATAGTGAGGGCCACAGGGAAGAGTTCAGGGCAGCGCAGCTCTTTGATCCCTCACTGGAAGGCATGAGGCGCCAGGCAGACGGCAGCCTTCTTGCGAGGGAGGTAGGGAGTGTGACCTGGCGTAAAGGGTTGTTGTACCGTGTAGCTAGGAAGGTAGATGGGGATAGACCAGTGTGGGAACAAGTTCAACAAGTGGTACCACGGGGCTTTTGTGCGCAACTAATGGCAGTTGCTTATGAAATCTCTATGGAGGGACACCAGGGCAGAGATCGAACACTGAAGTGCCTGACACAGAACTTTTTCTGGCCTGGAATGTCTAATGACGTCCTGGTCTACTGTAAGTCCTGTGATGTGTGTCAGCCTCTTGGGCACCCCAGTGTTCGTGCTCCCCTTACCAATAATTGGGTAGCCTTTTCAGCAAGTGGCTGTGGATATAGTAGGTCTCCTGACTGTGCCCATGTCTGAAACCTACCCCTTGCCCTGTACTAATGCTTCTGTAGATGAGTTGGGCAGAGTTCAGGATTACCTAGAGGACATTTCCAATTTCAGTAAGGTTTGGGAAGATAATCTAGAGCAAATAGGGCTGGTGGGGTGGGCATGTTTGACTGTTAGGGCAGAGAAGTGCTAGATGGGGTTGTCAGAGGTACAGTACCTGGGTGATCGTGTGGGGGGAGGAAGGGTTAGGTCAGAACCAGCTAAGGTAGAGACAATCCGAGCCTGGCCCTAGCCCACGACCCATTTACATGTACTACCATTCTTAACGACTGCAGGGGACTACAGACGTTCTGTCCCAGACTTTAGTACTGTAGCAAAGCCCCTGACAGATCTCACTAGGAATAAACTCCCCAAAATAGTTGACTGGAAACCCTCTTGTGAGCTTGCATTTCAGTCATTAAAGGAAGTTCATGATCCAGTACTATTGGCACCTAATTATGACAAGGACTTTATTGTGCAAACTGATGCGTCACAGTATGGTCTGGGAGCAGTACTTAGCCAGGTGGGGCCTGATGGGCAGGAGCACCCCGTGACCTATTTGGCCAGAAAACTGCTAAACTGGGAGGTGGGGTATGCCACAAATGAGAAGGAATATTTGGCCATTATGTGGGCAGTGGAAAAACTACAACCTTATTTGTATGAACAACGTTTTACTGTGGTGATTGATCATAATCCTTTAGTGGCTACAATACAACTAAGGGGAAAATGGCCGTTTGTTGCACTGGAGCCTTGTACTTCAAATTTATGACTTTGACATAATTCACAAGCAAGGAAAGGCTCGCAGCAATGCGGATGGACTGTCTCGGCAGGAAGAGCCGGATCCTCCGGATCACCTCCGGTAACCCTACAATACTGCGGACCGGAGCCAAATCGTTGGACATGGCACCCTGGTTGCCGCATTGTACAAGGGGGGGGGAGGGGTGTGACTGGATCACTATTAAATAACTTTTGGTAAAAATGTATTTAAAGCAAATAGCGCAGGGCACTTATTTATGTAATTGCACATGCACTTATTTTTGATATTATTGTGTATATTGTGATATAGGAAATCGTTATTTCTGAGACCAGGGGAAGAAATGTGTCTCTTGTTTAACCTTTCTATAGGATATGCCTATTTCTGATGAATATATCTGATACAATGAGCCTGTGTTTACTAAGCCTTTGGTGTATTGTGATGTGGGGAAGTAGCTTGTCTTGGTTTTTCTTTTGTTGTTCTGTGGGAATGGGTATTCGGCGACTGTCTGAAGTATTCATGCCAGTCAGACCTTTTAACTTGCTAGTGGGTCTCCTGCATCTGAAATCAGATCCGGGAAATCACAGCAAGGTTTTTTAAGAATTTCATAGCTAAGTATAAATATTAGTGGCTTTGCAATGCATGTAAATCTATGTTTGTGTAAATAGAGTATACCTGATGCTAAAAATAGCATGTGTCTGAAAGGTATAAATGCACTGACTTATACACTGAAATGTATAAATCTGATGTTCCATCTGACCTGCCCACTGATACCTTAAATCAGTCGAACTGTCCTTTTCAGGACTCTTGAGCAATAAACATCACTCTGCTTCAAGACCCTGCTTGACAACTTCTTCAATATCGCTGTAATCCTGTGACCTGCCTATTAGACCCTAAAATCTAATCCGTTCTCCTGCTGATTCTGAGGTTTGGACCCCAGCTTTTTCAGTACCACCGCTCTGCCTGCTATCCATGCTGCTCTGGTCAGTGAAATAGGCTCAGGAGGATCCATCCACAGCAACCCGGATTCATAGTAAGAGGTCCGGAGTTACCAGCCCAAGTGTACCAGCACAGGAGTACACTAGCAGTGACAGTTAACCAGAAGGAACGTAGTTCTGAGTGCCATAAAGGAGTTCAGTGGTGGCAGCATGCCCCTCCCACTGCGGCGTATTTTTAATAACGAAAGGCAAAGTAAGCCGAGTCGGTTCCCAGCAACAACAGACAGGGTGGCATAGGCGGTCCATCCTGTCACAGTTAATATGGCGTGTGTGTGTGTTGGAGCAGTAGGTTAATATAGTGTGTAGGGGAAGGAGTATCTTAATATAGTGTGGGAGGTAGGCTATTTAATGGTGGAGTGTAGGTGGGGGCTATTTAAGGTGAGGTGATGGAACCTTTAATTTAATTCTGTGGTGGTTTGGGGCTATTATTTGAATATGGAGCTGATTTTTGGGAGAAGGGCTATTTATTAAATGTGAATATCATCATCATCATCATTTATTTATATAGCGCCACTAATTCTGCAGCGCTGTACAGAGAACTCATTCACATCAGTCCCTGCCCCATTGGAGCTTACAGTCTAAATTCCCTAATATAGATACACACTCACACAGACAAAGAGGGAGATAGACAGACAGGGAGACAGACAGACAGAGACTAGGGTCAATTTTGATAGCAGCCAATTAACCTACCGGTATGTTTTTGGAGTGTGGGAGGAAACCGGAGCACCCGGAGGAAACCCATGCAAACACAGGGAGAACATACAAACTCCACACAGATAAGGCCATGGTCGGGATTTGAACTCATGACCCCAGTGCTGTGAGGCAGGAGTGCTAACCACTAGGCCACAAATTATTTCATGACGGGGATGACTGTGGAAAATGGTTATATTAAATGCTATTTAATTTATTGCTGGGACTGTTTGGAGGGAGGGAAATAGGCTTTGATTAAATGGGTATACTGTTAATTTAATGTTGGGGCTGGTTGGAGGGAAGTAGATCTACTTATTAAATGTGAATATTATTATTGTTGGGAATGGATTGACGCCTAATTATAAAACGTGAGTGCTATTGATTTAACACCGGGGCTGGTTGGAGTTTTCTAAATCTCATGTACCCATTTTTTTCCAAATAGGGCATCCAACATTCCAGGATTAAGACAAGCAGGAACTGAGCTAAAGAAACCAGCTGCTACAAGTGGTGAAAGTGACAAGACAGGTAGGAGAGAGCAGGACAGTCTGCCAACTGTTCTGAATCTGATGGAACAGCCCTGAATTTGGGTGGCTGTCTCGCTTAGTCAGGATTTGGTCCGACTGCAAGGACAGTTGGGAGGTATATCCCGCTTCACAATGTACTGCTTGTGAAGGCAGAGCTGTGTGCATCTAACAGCAGTGCACACAGTATTGCCTGTGTATTTGTCTAAAATTTGTCTAAAATGATAACCATGTTACGTAATAGGGGCCCTGCTGTCTTAAATATCATTGGCCACCCAGCCTTAATCCTGCTCTGGTTAGGGGAAAGGAGCTGATAGCTGCTCCCGGTCCTTGGATAGGACATAGCCTGCAGAGCAAGCCGAGGAGCTCTAAGTATCACAAGATTTGGTAATCTCGTGAGACAAAGAGCTTCCCTGCTCACTCTATAGGAAGTTCCCACCCTGGTGGATGTCAGCAGCACCAGAAGCATAGATAAGTACAGTGGGCTGGGGGTGTCATAATGTGGCTGGGAGGGCATAATGAATGTAATGTTTTATTTCAATATATGTATCAATGCCCCATGTTGACCACACCCCAGCACAATGTGGTCATGCCCTTTTAGGCGCCACCGCTCAGCGGCGGCACACAGTTTATTTGCTATTCGTCTATGGAGGGGGTCCCAAAAAATCCCAATTTTCTCTTGCTGGTCCTGTACATACCTTTAGCTGATACTGGTAAGCCTTATGCTACAGATAGAGAGTCAAGTTGTACGTAATACATTTGTATCTCACGCGACACCGTATAACAATGACCTTTGCAAAAAGTACTGTAATATTATTATCTGCAATAGAGGTGGACCTGTGTGCTTTAAATGCCAGGGCTGATTTTTAGTCCCAGTCCAGCCCTGGGTGACATTACTGTTAAATTGAGGCAACTGGTTATGCAAATCAAACTGTAAACCACCATTATAACTTTCTATAATTTTGTTGATGCTGAGGGTAAATTCAATTGGAACCGAGGTGCCGCTGGACATCACTGCGTTCATTTTCCTACGCACCTTTATGGGGTGCGAGTAAACATGGGCGGAGTTATACTGCTGCTGAGTGCTTTTGTAGACCGTTCTGGAAGCACCCCACGACACATCGCTTCCAAATAAATTTTCCCCAAAGATTCTTGCAAATATCAAGGAAGTAGAACGGATTTAGAGTTTTGCTAAATGGGGGAATAAGAAAAGAAGTGAAACAAATGAAAACGTTCTTCATTCTTAATTGGCCAAATTAATGTAGAGAACCAAAGTAGATGATCCCTTTGATGCCATATTTGAAGATTATGGGGCCTATTTATGATGCCCTAAACCATGCGAAAACTGCTTTTTCCATATGGTTTAGGCATTTTTAAGTACAATGTTTATTTAAGAACAGCCTAACATGGGCAGCCCAGTGGCCTAGTGTTTAGCACTTCTGCCTCACAGCACTGGGGTCGTGAGTTCAATTCCCAACCATTGCCTTATGTCTGTGGAGTTTGTATGCTCTCCCTGTGTTTGCGTGGGTTTCCTCCAGGTGCTCTGGTTTCCTCCCACACTCCAAAAACATACTAGTAGGTTAATTGGTTGCTATCAAATTGATAATACAATGGAAAGGGCTGCGCTCAACCCCAAATCAGGTAAGAGCAGCAATACTCAAGAATCCCTTCCTGAAAGTCACAACATATACATATACACAATGTATTGCGCTCAATTACCAAAAATGCATACGAACATGATCAAAATGTTAATGGTTAATAAACAGAAGACATACAATCTAGTCCTAATATTGAATGATGATAAGATGCCAATAATGCTAATAGTATTGTGATATATGGTCAAAATATATAATGACAATGTGTAAATATTGAACTAATCGTCCACTATATTATGTAAGTGACCAGATGTTGAACATTATATATATATATATTGGACCAGATATGTTAAAAACCAGATATTTAATAAACAAATGGTTATAGACTAATAAATACAAAACTAACCACAGATGAAAGCAGTGATGCAATACAAAGTAAATAATCAATAAAAAAGTCAATGCTGAGTCCAAGAGGATTCCAGTTAGAATCCTTGAGTGAAATTCCAATGGAATAGATAAAAATGCTACTGTCCAAATATCCCAATTAATTAAAAAAATAATAAAATCCAATGTTTGAAAAAATGCCTCTGATGAGGACTAAATATAAAACTGTACTCACAAAATCCGGGATCGCGGGATATGTATATATCAGAGTACCTGACCAGACATATGAAGATCCGGGGACCGCGGTCCAGCTGTTAAGCAGACGGTGAGTCTCGATGTGGCTCACGGAGAAAGTGAGTGGAGAGAGGTGCGGCAACCAGATCAGAGTGCATTCCAGGATGGAACGCAAAACCGGACGTCCTGTTGTGTCAATAATTGTGGGTGTGTCCAACGTGTTTCATCTGCTTCGCAGATTTCTTCAGGAAATGTGAATGATAGGTGGGGCTTGATGAAGTCATTTTATAGTACACTCATTGATTGGATAGAATAATTTCAATAGGATTTTACATCCATTGGTGAGCCTCAAATAACTCATACCGAGGTATACTTGTATGTTTTAGCTGACAAATACATTAATTCATAATAAACATATACGTATTACATACAAAGTATGCACAAAGATATTAGCGCTAATGACATAATACTGTTACACAATCTATCAATTAAAGGGACAATAAAGACCTATAAGTATATTGTATTGCATCACTGCTTTCATCTGTGGTTAGTTTTGTATTTATTAGTCTATAACCATTTGTTTATTAAATATCTGGTTTTTAACATATCTGGTCCAAAATATATATATATATATATATATATAATGTTCAACATCTGGTCACTTACATAATATAGTGGACGATTAGTTCAATATTTACATATTGTCATTATATATTTTGACCATATATCACAATACTATTAGCATTATTGGCATCTTATCATCATTCAATATTAGGACTAGATTGTATGTCTTCTGTTTATTAACCATTAACATTTTGATCATGTTCGTATGCATTTTTGGTAATTGAGCGCAATACATTGTGTATATGTATATGTTGCTATCAAATTGACCCTTGTCTGTGTGTGTGTGTGTGTGTGTGTGTGTGTGTGTTAGGGAATTTAGACTGTAAGCTCCAATGGGACAGGGACTGATGTGAATGAGTGATCAGTACAGCACTGCGGAATTAGTGGCACTATATAAATAAATGATGATGATGATAAACATAGGAGATATCTTCTGCATTATACAGTTTATCAAATTAAACTGCAGTCCCCATAATACTCAATGGGGACTGCGGTCTGGGCAATTTTATAAAGCACCGAAAACTTAGCTTTTCATCAGAACCTAGAGTCTTCATTAAAAAAAGTCATCACTAGGACAACCTCCTATCGGACGCGATGTCCAGCCATAACTTGCATAGTAAATTGCTTTGAAATGTCATCTGTCATTGTTGCGATGACAGATGACAATTATTGGGGAAAAAACCTGTTAATTATGAACTAGGCCCCATAGATTCATTTAATTTTTTTGTTCTTCCTTCTTCATTTTTTTAATTTTTGTTCCTGTGGTGCAGCGAGGGGGGGGGGGGGGGGTGACTCCGCCACCTGCGTTGGTGGGGGAGCTGGAAACTAAAAAAAATAAGTAAAAAAGTAAAAATACTCACATCACATGATCACGTCCATCCTTTCTCTCTGCTTCATTTTCACTGAATGTCGGGCGTGACGTGATGACGTCACACCTGACATTCAGTGACGAGCGGCGCAGAGAGGACCCAGAAGACAGAAGACGGAAGAGAGAGGAAAAGAGATGAAGGAGGCCAATACAAAGATAAGTAAAGGAAGGGAGGCAAGGGGAGGAAAACAAAGCCACTGAGTGCTGAAGGCATAGTGATGAAGGAGAGGGGGGAGGCAGGATGGCACAGGGATGAAGGAGAGGGGGGAGGAAGAATGGCACAGTGATTAAGGAGAGGGGGAGGCAGGATGGTACAGTGTAATGAAGGGGGGGTGGAGCAGCATAGCACAGTGATGGAGAGGGGGGGCAGAATGGCACAGTGATGAAGGGAGGGCAGGATGGCACAGTGATGAAGGGGGGGGCAGCATGGCACAGTGATGAAGGAGAGAGGGGCAGCATGGCACAGTGTGATGAAGGGGGGGAGCAGCATGGCACAGTGCGATGAAGGGGTGAGCAGCATGGCACAGTGTGATGAACAGGGCCAGGTGAAGAGGGGAAAAGCAGCATGGAGGGAGCAATGTGATCATAAGAGGGCACAGTGTGGTGATGATGAAGGGGCACAGTAATGTGTGTGTGATGGCACAGGGGTCTTGTGGTAATGTGTGTGATGGCACAGGGGGCTTGTGGTGATGTGTGTGTGATGGCACAGGGGGCTTGTGGTAATGTATGTGTGTGTGTGTGTGTGTGTGTGTGTGTGTGTGTGTGTGTGTGTGTGTGTGTGTGAGATGGCACAGTGGGCTTGTGGCAATGTAGTGTGAGGTATGTGGTGGCTAATTAATGGGTGCAATTTTGTTTGTGTGGTAATGGTGGGGCAATTTAATAGTGGGTACTATTAATTTAAGATGGGGTGGTTTGGGGGCTATTGAATGTGGGGGTGAGTTTGGGGAGAATGAGTTCTCTATTAAATGTGACTATGAATTATTTAATGGCAGTATTGGTTGTGGGAAATAGGTATATTTATGAAATGTAAATACTATTAATTTATTGCTGGGGCTGTTTGCAGGAAGGGAAATAGGTTTATTAAATGGGAATAATATTTTAATGTTGGGGCTGGAGGAAGACCTAATTATTACTAGTGGGTGCTATTGATTTAACACCGGGGCTGGTTGGAATTTTCTAAATACCCATTTTTTTTTCAAATAGGGCACCTAACATTCCAAGATCCAGACAAACTGCAACTAAAGAAACCTGCAGCCACAGGTGGTGAAAGTGACATGAACAGGTAGGAAAGAGCAGGAGAGTCTGTGAAATATTGTGATTCTAGTGGGACAATCCCAATTTTTGGTGAGTGTTCTTCCCAATGTAAGGGGCAGGCCAAGACTGGGAACTCTTTATGTACACACTGCATTCTTTCTATACTACACTATGGTGCTAGATGTCCTGAAAGTCAGGAGTGCTGGGACATATGTCATGCTCCGCCGAGCGGGCACTGCATCCTTGTGGCAATGGTGTACACAACAATGCAGTTTTTTTTCCTGTAGGAGGGTGGTCTAGCGCTTTTCACCTGCTAGCCATGCCCCCAATTGTATGCTCAACTATAAGGGGGACCCTATGAACTTGTTGTACAGGGGCCCTGAATTCCTCTTGGCAGCTCTGAGTGTTGCCTGTAAGAGCAACCTTCTACATTGTGTCCCTTCCGATCCATATTCACTCCCTTCTGTTGTGGATGGTGAGAAGTGTGATCTGCAAAAACTGCAAAGCAGTTTTCACATCATAAGCTGCATGGCTGATGTCATAATTTATTTTCTGGCTTCAGGAGATTTGAAATGGTGGTGGGAGTTACAGTTGTGTAAGTGGCGTCCATATAACAAGTAACATCTAATCTTATACATAGGAAAAACAAACTTTTATGGAACTGCCATGTTTCTGGTTTAATGCAAACACAATTATATTGTATACCGTATTTTACATACATATATACATGATAGATATTATGCGAACATAAATTTTAAATGTCTATCGCTCTATCTACAGACATATACTCACAATTATGGTCATATTTACAGATTTACCACCTGTAAGAGAAAAAAAATAAACTTATACTGTTGGATGTAAAATTACTATTGCCTTAGTTGTTAAGTAACGGGTTCCATTGTGATGTATTTTATTATGTTACTTTCCAAAGCCATACAAGCGATAGTTACATTATGAAGTAACATTATACTGGCAGTGGTTGCCTGGATACCGGCAGGGCGTGGCTCTGGGGCTCCCACCGACATGTCACCGCCCACATCCCCCTTCTGACAGAATCGTTGAATGGTGACGTCATCCTTCCTGCAAGCATGTCAGAGGACTGTAGCATGGAGACAGAGGGAGCAGCTCATCCATAGGACTAATTCATACAGAGGGGAACCTCTTTTGCCCCTCCTCTCAACCCCACACAGCAACTCCAAGGTGCGATCGCCAATCCTGCGAGACGACCCCTTTCTTTGGACTCCGGCATCCTGTTACAGCCAAGAGATAGAACAAGGGGCGGGAGAGTTCTTGCCAAAAAGAAAAAAATAAATTTGCCGGCCGGCAAGATACTGTATTGTACGAGTTGGGTTTGCAAGCTGCACCTCACCTATACTTGTTACAGATACTGGAGTGATAGCTGAATCTGTAAGGGTAGCAGCTGCTGTGGCACTCTGGAAGTGATCAGCCGGAACAAGTTGCTCATGCCTATTTTTTATTTATTAATATTTTAGAGGACATCGCTGGCTGAGGATATTCTATGTGTGCCCTTTCCTGCATGTGGCACATCTGATATTGTGCGACAGAGAAAACCACGGATCAGCAAGAGGAGAGGAGTGAGAATCAGAGGACTTACACTACCTTGGATAATTGGCAGCTTGTGTGGATTACATGTCCAGGATACTCACAGTCCAGGGGATCTCTGCACCATCCGATCTACTAGACATCAGCCAAAGCTGCTGACTTGGTGAGTTTAGCTGTCATTTTTTAGCTAGCAGAATTTTTTTATTTTTTTTTGTATTTGTAGTTTTGTTTACCCCTTTTCCTCTGGGACTTGCCTTTGGTTACATGCAGTTAGCTGCTCAGTGAGACTGTGTTTTCATCTCATAGCTCCTCCTATGTTGCAGGATCAGCTGCCACCCAGGGTTGAAAATCGGAATTGTGTATTGGCCAGTAAAATGTTATATTTATGCTTTACATTTAATAGCCTGTGTTTGATGCTACACATTGAATTACATTTACTCATCAAAGAGAAGTCTGAATTTGAGATTTTCCTGTGAAACACAAAGCCAAATGTATCCCTGTCAATGACACCATGCTTCCCGAATAAACTAGATGTACTGTGAAATCAAATGGTTAATTTTGATCATTTGTGTTCATCTAATTGCTGTACACTGAAATGGGCTGTTTGCTATGGTTCATTTTGATTGCAAAAGCAAAATTGTTTTCATACAATATATTGGTTATAAAAGCACTATTAAAAATAAAAAGTGATATAATGTTGCAAGGTTTATTTATTGTATGCATTCACTTTGAGGCCTCTGAGGATCTGCTTTGTGTAATTTGTTATGAAGGACAGGAAGCTATATGATGTAATGTTTATAAGGAAGCCAGGTGGATGGATCAAATGACTAGTACAATTCTTTCAATGACCACTGAGATAGCTGGAAATGGTAAATATGGAGTCTCTGCTTGTGTAAAGTATGTGCCTCTTCTCAGTCTTTTCAAGGAGAATGGATGCTGGCAAGGGCAAATTACTGTGACTAGTATAGGGCTTTAGATTTGGCTATATTGTGCTAAAAATTATAAACATTTGAAGCATACCAATGAAAAATGCAAGGTCTGCTAAAGAAATGTAAATATACAGTATATATCATATTGAAAATTTCTTGTTCAAAGTATTAATCTCAACTTGTCAATACTTGGAGCAGCAAGGTGACATTTGTGTACATGGATATTTGGAAAATGTAATACATTTCTTGTCTCTCTGCTCCAGAGCAGAAGTGTTAAGATGTCTACTCAACATCATCATAAAGGCATACAACTGATTGACACAAGTTCTAATGTTCACCTATAATTACTGGCAACTGAATTATAAGATTGTGGTAATAGAAGAAACCTAACCCAGATTTGTGTATTATTGGTTGACCAGAATTCTAATGCATACTTAAGGGGATGTCTCTCCTGTCAGTCATTGCTTTGAATTTAAATACAGCACAGACATTACATCAACCTTACAGGGCTGACCACATTTCCAGAGTGGAACATATTATATATTAACCTTGAAAGTTTTGTATTACAGATTGATTCAAAATATTCATATTATTCCTGAGTTTCTCTCAATACTTCACTTTATATCACTTTTAACATGGAAGTACTGTATATTTTTCTACTTATTGATTCTGTAGTTCCCAGGAAAGGTCAATTGCTTTTAAGTTTGTCACCTTTGCTGGAAAACATGCTGAACATTTATCATCATTATTTCACTCTGTATTTGCATTTACTCCAATGCAAGGTTAAAAGTCTAACCTTTTTGTGTCATGACCTAATAAGACACCCTCCTACTCCCTCCCCCTTCCCTTTTTTAAAAATATCTTTATTTCTGGACTGCATGTCCCTTCTTCTGAATGTGTTTTAAATAGGTAGTTGGAAGGAAACTGATGTTATACCCATTATGTGACTGTTGCAGGATTCAACTGTCAGATGTGAGATTGAGCAACTATATATTGTTAAAGTGAAAGGAAGTTGATGCATTATTAATTCCATAATTTTGCTTCTTGTTGTGTCATGTATATGTACTGTTTTAAGGATATTTTCTGTCTAAAATGTTTACTCCAACTGGAATAACTACCAGGGTCAAAGCGTTCAGAAGAAATCACCTCTGCCAGTTCCTGTTCTTGCGTTGACAGAAGCATGCAGTTTAAACTTAAACCACGCTGTTTCAGTCATTGGATAGAGTGGTGATTGTGCCCAGTTGGTGTTGAATAATGACGGTAATGTTGGAGAGCTGGTGGGGCTGAGTTGTCCTGAACTCTACAGGGCAGCATCATACTGTTTCATGGTTTGGTATAGTGCAGTGTGTGTTACTATATTACCCCTTCTGAGCTGAGCAAGAGGCCTTTATGAAGTTCTTGTGTTTTTATTTTTTTTATTTTAGCTACTTTAGATGTAAATGTTAAGTACAAGGGCAGCCCAGTGGCTAAGTGCACTAGGGTCATGAGTTCACTTCCCAAACAGGTCTTGTCTCTCTGTGTGGAGTGTGTATGTTCTCTCCCTGTTTGCCTGGGTTTCCTCCCACGCTCCAAAAACATACGGCTAGTGTAAATGGCTGCTGACAAAATTAACCCTAGTCTGTGTGTATGTGTGTTGGAGAGTTTAGACTGTGAGCTCCATTGGAGCAGGGACTGATGTGAATGACAAATATCCTCTGTACAGCGCTGCACAATTGGTGGCGCTATATAAATAAATGGTGATGATGATGAAGTATGCAAAAGTAAAAATTAAGAATAACTGCTCCTGGTTGTTGCACTTAATGCAATAAGTCAAGAGCCTCCATGGTCCATGCCTGATATGATATAGTATGCTTGTACAATAGTGTTATGATACTCATGGATAAAATATCCATGATGATCATAACACAATCATGCAAAGCTTCTTACACCATCTATGTTTGTTTTCTGTGTCTTTAGATAGGTAGGTGACTTGTGGAAGTACAAAAACCAGTATACCCTGCAGGCTTGTACTTGTATTTCCACAACTGCTAGATAACAGATTGCCAAACCCTGTTATAACACAATACACTATGTGACAAACTACACTGCTGAACGCATTCTGAGTGATGTCATGTTTCTGTGATTAAGTCACATTGCTGCTCCATGATGTGAAGGTCTGTTGCTTGTGTGCATGTGGACAAAAGGACTGATCAGATGTGCACAAGAGTTGCCCCAGCAACACACAGTTTATGATTGGAGATGGACAAATTGATTCTGAGTGCCGCTGGTAAACTTATTTACGAATCAGTCGAGAATTGTCCAAAAAACTCAAATAACACCACTGGAAAATTGGACATCCCTGTTTACAAGGCAGCAGTGATCAGAATTGTTCTGTATCTGGAACCCTGCATATTTTTGCCAGTTTTACTAAGCAGAAAAAAAATATAGAAAACCTCAAAATAAACACCTTGCCTGTCCAGCACTAAATACGCACGTCATTCCTGACTATCAAACTAGACAAAAACATAAGACGTTCCAGCATATATATTTTACTCACAACCAGTATCAGGCTTTCTCTCTTATAGACTCTGCAGTCACTTCCCCCAGGCAGAGCAGAGACTGAGAGTGAGACATTACTAATGACAACCTTTTAAACACACCTTTCAGTTGCAACCATTAATTAATCTACTGTCAGACTGGAAGATGAGAAGACATGGACTGGGCATTGTTAATGGAGCCCTCCCTTCTCTCTCCAATTACACCCCAGGAACCCTTACCAGCTTCTCCCTAAAGCTGAACACACCCTTTTGGGAAGCTCCTTCCCACACAAAACAATTGTTGCTTGCCCCTTTGTCAGGCACAGCAAATCTCTTATCTGCAGTGTGAGTGAACTGGGGGCACTCTAGCTATCCAGTAATGCTCTCGATGGACCATGGGATACTTTATCCTGTTTTCCCTTCTTCCTTAGGGACTGATTGAATTAGCCGCGAGGTTCCATAGTAACCGTTTCGTCTACACAAAAATACTACAATTACAATAATGAACACTTTGCTTATTTTTGCTCACGGACAATGATGTGGGTAACATAGCTGTGATGTTACTACGGAACCTTGCAGCTAATTGAATCTGCCTCTGAATGTTCATCTTAACTTCTCTCCCTATCGTTTCTACTGTTTTTGTTCTTAACCTACCACTTCAACGTCTGGTTTAATGCAAAATAAATAGTAGAGTGGCTTCTTACCTAAAAGCTCACCCTCTCTCAGAAGTTGGTCTACTATTGCTATTGTATCGTCTCTCTATTCCTGTGTTGTTAGCTTCATCATTTTCAATAAACAAGTTTGTTGATTTCTAAAAAGTAAAGTATTACCTTCCCACCCCATTACAGAAAGCAGCAACCCCTCTCACATCTTTAAGACTGTGTCCTGATGACACTAGCCATAAAGCCATGCCCCCGTGTATAAATCAACCAGTTCACACTGTGCATTTCCGCAAAGCAAGTTTGCCAATCCGGCAGTCACTGTGTGCTTGTTCAGTTATGGAAGCACCACCCTTTTAATATGGCTGCCTGCTGCACAACTGTGAGAGAGCTTGTGGGCATATACTTAATTATGTAAAAACACTCCCTTTATTTCATGTATATTATTATTTCATTTAGTAATACACAGAATTTATGTAAATAGTGATTTTAGTTCTCCTTTAAATGTACACTGTTGGTATTTCTGATTTTGCAGTGTGAGAATAGCTCACTCTAAACAGCAAAGACTTATAGGGAATGCTATTTCAGACTCTTGTGCAATTGCATAATCAAGATTCCTTTGTCAGGCTTCATTTCAAAGATAAACCTGTATTTGAGGCAGTGTGCATAGCTAATAGTATTAACTATCTTTGTAAATTAACTAAATTGAGGCTTACTACTAGCTACTATGTGCCTTATTAAATAATCCTCAATTTAGTTAATATGCAAAGATAGCTAATACTACTAGCTACTATGTGCACATGCCTTATTAATATTAGCTATCTTTGCAAATTAACTAAATTGAGGATTATTTAATAAGGCATGTTCATCTTTGCTCTTAGGGCCCTCCAGATGTTGTGAAACTACAAGTCCCAGCATGCCCTTCCAGCTATCAACTGGTTGTCTACCAGCAAAGCATGCTGGGGCTTGTAGTTTCACAATATCTGGAGGTCCGCAGGTTGGACAGGCCTGGGCTAGACTATATGGGTAGTCTTTAGTTGTACAATCTGAAGCTGTTAATCTTGGCCCAGTAATCACTCATTTTGTAAATATGTTTTCTGCTACAATGCAAATTTAAGTCACTGTAGTGCGGTCCTCTTCAATCGTGTAATGTTGCAATGATTACACGATTGAAGAGGACCGCACTACAGTGACTTAAATTTGCATCCATCATGAACTTTTATTAATCTCTTATATAGAGTATAATGGGATGAGCAGTTAATGGCTCATTTAGAATAATTTAGACAGGTCTGTCCAGGAAATAATCATTAAAATAGAGACTACAGGAAGTTGCCCCCAACACCTAACCCCCCCCCCCCCCTCCAGCTCCCCATTAAGATGAAATGCATATAATCGAATAAAGTCACATTGTGTTCAGTGATTAAGCTCACGAGATTTAATTGTAAACGCTAAAAGTCACCTGTTGCAGCCCCAGTGTTAGCAACTAGCACAAGTCACTAACAACAGGTTTATTTTGCTCAATATATTCAGCACTGTTTGCAAGCAACGCCTACTTCGGCGTATTGGCTATGACGTTTTGGCTTCTATTTGAGTTGCCTATATTGTTAATCACATTGCTTTTTGTGACTCTTTGGTAAAAATGCTAATTGCTCTATTTGTGAAGTCTATTTTTAGCACTTTAACATATTTCAGCATTACTCACAAGTCACTAACGCAGGAAAAAATGAACTTTTGAAATGGATTCCTCTTTTAACAGTCACTAGATTTTCCTTTGTACTTTTCAGGATATACCTTTTATATCCTCTTCTCCGGTGAGGTTGTTACTTTCTGTGCTTGTCCTGAGAAGACATACTTTCTTTGTCAACCTTTCACAAGGAATTAATTCTGTTTACCGCTCTGTCAGGTTGAAAGGTTTCTTTTTAGAAAAGAATCAGTTATTAATAGTGAGTACACCATTACGAGGGCCTGTGTTATCAGTTAAAAATGTTTCAAACTTTGTTAAATATCTGTAAAACAATAGAAGCAGGAATAATGTCTCCTATGTAACTCTGTTATAGCCACTTTGTAAATTTGTTAAGAGATGAGACTGATTGAATTACAACGTCATCTATCGGTGTGATGGATTAAAAGCTTGATATTTAATGATTGACTGAGTATGGTTCACACACTAACAGAAATGAATGTAGGTGGCTAACAGGAACGATTGTTTATATTGCATATTTAATAATTGTCAGTTTGGACAGCTCTTGGGGCACTTCATAGTGACCAGTAGATCTCTAGCCTTCTTTACAATAGTATTCGCTCTGTGGAGCTCTCAAAGGAAGGTTAAGGCCACAAAGATGCGTTGGAAGACCACACCCATTCATCAAGCTTTCAGTTGGACCACTCATATTTAAAACAGTTTTGTTGATTTTGCTACTTTCTTTTTCTTTATGGGAAAGTGTCTTATCCTTGAATTGTCAATGATGTGAGCATTACATTTTACATTTTAATTGATTATATGAACATAGGCAAACCGAGGGGGGGATTCCTAGTGCCTGGAAACCCCTTCCAAGCCTGGGGCACTTTATAATTAAGGTGGCTGAACCCTGCCCCCGCTTCACACGGCTCTGCTCGAAAAGAGATAGCTGCATGCACCTAACAGTAGTTCACGCAGCATTGCCCATGTTTATTATGGGGATAGGAAGAGTTGGAGAGCAGCCAAGCAGACTCTAAAATTATAGCTACGCCCCCATGCATGCTGGTCACGCCCACTGGCGGCGTGGTGTGGAAACCCCCCCCCTGCAAATCCTGCGTTTGCCCCTGATGAAATTAACAAAAAACACCTCCACTTTTTTTTTTGTCTTTTGACAAGATTTCTATCAGTCATATGAATGTTTACTATGTATGTAAGGAACCTGGGTGTGTTCATATTCAGATCTTTCATTGTTTTGTATAGACCTTATGATTAACTGTATGATTATTCTGTCTCATTGCCAGAAATTCAGCTTCCTGTTTGGGTAATTTAAACTCTAGATTGTGAATGACTCATTTAGATCCGTTTGAAGGAGGAGTGGTTCCTAGTCTAAATTTATTGTTGAATTCTTGTGACTCTTACAGACAACATTATAATTTGGAAACAAGCATCAAAATCTGAATTTCACTCCCTAATAATAATAATAAAAATAATAACAATAATGTATATTAGAGAAAAGAACGTTTATATGTAATGGTAAGTTATAATGGAATTTGATGCGCTGTCAAGTGTCAATATGGGTTTTGAATGTGTTAATATATTCACCAGTAATGTTTTTTATTTTGCATTAGATCGCGCCAGATTTAATTTAAAATATATCTGTGATCTATTTGCATATTGTAAATGAGGTTGTAATATTGAGACTCAATTTCCCTCTCTGCAGGTCTCCTGTTTTTATGTCTGTAAAAAGATTTTGCTTATTTGTGTTTTTGTTGTCCTGCAAAAACCTTGCTGGAGGTTAATGTAACCCTTTTAGAGCTTGTTTACATCAGGATAATTGCTTAAAGTGTATTTTATGCTGGTGAACCACATTTATACCAGACCAAAAACTGGATTGTCAGAAAGATATTTGATTCCAATGCTATTTGTTTCTGCTGGTCATTATGGTAGGAAATCTCCGTTCATTAGCGTTTGTTTATCTCCAACCAGAACATCAGCACAATGTGTCTCTTTGGGCTTTCCGGAGACGCAGTGCACTGGATTGAATCTCCCCCTAAATGTTTTTTATTATATTTGTTGATGTTGTTTATGAACATATCTTTTTGGACTTTTTCACACAGTTGTTGTTGGCTTGTTGTTTTTTTGCCTCCATATATGTCACTAATGACTGCTTGCAAGAAAATAATACATTGATTCCTGTGGTGTCCATTAAACAGGTGTAGAAACATGTTTGGTCTGTTGACCTTTCAAATAGATCAGTTCATTTAATATTTATCTTACTATTTTTTCTATTCCTTTTGAGAATTGTAAGAGTCATGTGGAGGTCCCTCTCCTGTGCTTCTCGCCGTGCCTCATTATCTCCATCATAGTTGCCAACATTTTGATCTCTTTGTTTGGAGATACTTTGCTGTTAGCAGATGCTTCTGAGCACATCACTCACAACACAGTCTAGGGAGTAAATGTATTAATCTGTGCATTCGGCCATTCGCAGAACTCGTCTGTAAAGACGAGAAGAGTTACAAGTTATAACAAACAAATCTGACAATAGATGAAGAAGGAGCTGTGGGCTGCAGGTGAGGAGAGGGCCACATGTTGCCCATCACTGGTCTAGGTGGCCCTAAGTATATTACAATCGCCATCATGAAATATTATTTAAGTATGTTTATAATGTCCGTTTTTATATTATTTTAAATGTAGAACGACTTGGTAGTATTTAAACAGTTGTCATTGGGGAATGGGCTACTTCTGAGATGACCCAAACAGTGGACACTGCTACAGCGTCTGCCGGACACAGAAAATGGCTGAATTTCTAGCCGTGATTGTATAGTACAGAAAAGGATTCCTGCCCATGTCAGACAGGCTTCCTTAGAGGGAAAATGCCTTTTTCGCCTTTCACCCTTAATATTCCATGAACTAGCTAAACTAGTTTAGTCAGAACTGCCCAGTCTGCCAAAGACTCTATATTCCCTTTAATGTAACAATCTTTTATTTGACTAATTGCAGACAAATTAAATAAATCCTAAATATATATTAATCTACCACTCAAGTAATTGTTAGGCAGAGCAGTTACCAGTTGACTATGTGCAGCACAGGCTGATGATTGTGTTTACGTGAATAAAATAATTTGTACATATATCTCCATGTTTGCATTCTATAGTTATGAAATGCCTCATAACACTTCAGGTCACAAGATCCATAAACATTATTTCTTCAAAATGTCAGATTGGGGAAAAAGAGACAATTCAGAAGAAAACTGGTGGGAGACATTATCTTGATACAAAGATTGCCTCTTGCAGGTTTGGTTGTACAATTTGAATGGTAAAACCAAAAAGTGTCTCAAGCAGACTTCCGTGAGAACTAAGGCAATGTTAGACGGAGTTCTGAAGCAGTGATACGCTCCCAGAGGAATGCGGTTCCCCTGCCACGCCTAAGATTCTGCTGTCAAAATTCTGCATGCAGATTCGTTGTGCATGGTGTTGTTTCAGAATGCTGTGGTTTCCTGTTGGAGAAAATGTGGAATTCTATATAGCTGGCCTGATTCTGCTGTCACCCTTGATTAGGCAAATAAACAATTTTTGTAGACAAATTCTTTTCACATTATCACTATTTCCTTGTGAAGCTATAATATACATAGGGCAAAATCAAATTACTTTCTAAAACTGCTTTCTTAGGCATATGTATTGAGGCAAGTCCACGGAGTACAGCAGAGTGAGCCCCACCAGCCCTGGGCCCAAAATTTTTTATTAGGGGGGGAGACATCTTTCTTGAATAAAGAGAGGTAGCAGGCACCATTTCAAGGCAGCAGCTGCTCCTGAGATGTGAGAGGTGGCGTGGGGAGAGACCTCTGCGCGTAATTAAGGATGTGGCAGTGGACCCCCTTGTAGGCAGCATGTCTGCCTCCACTCCCAAGATGTCGGGGGCCCCACAGCTGCCGCCATTTGCTTCAGTCCCAGCCCCCCAGGCGCCTGGCTTGAGGACAGAGAGCCGCGACAAGGCAGAGAGACTCCCTGCAGCATCGCTGACGTCAGTTAATTCATAACATCACACAGCTGCCAATAGAGGGGATCCGAAAGGAGACAGCAAGAAGACGCAGAGAGGAAAATAAACTACTGCAGGGGTTAGATGGAACCGGGAATGGGGGGTGTCAATAAAGGATCGGGGGAGGCAAATGTTGGGTAGAGAATAGTTTAAAAATGAGGGTAGGGTGAGAGAAACAAGGAGGGGAGCCCTGTCTGTTACATTTGTATCAGGCCCCGCAATTTCTGGTGCCAGGCCTGGGTGCCCTGATAGGTCTCCTATGATAATACCTTGCATTTACGTATGTCGTGATTGGTGGGCACAGTCAGTTGCATAAACTGCATTGATGGTTGCAGATGACAGAACAGGTCAGAAGGTATAATGTGTAACGATCACAGGTTACTATCTCCAGTGTAGTTGATCCCTCAAACCGAGCAACTGGTCTGTTGTTAAAAATGCTGTCAGGCTTCCTACTAGATAGTGAAAAACTGTCACGGGATGAAGCAGCACAGTTCCCTTATATGAGCACTGCTGCATTGGGTAAATATTCCACTTATTTCTGTAGACACTCTGACTGTGCTTATAAATACCAGGAACAGTGTGTTACGTGCAGCATATGCTCTGACTCTGCAGCAAACATGGTTCTGTACCAAAACTAAGCTCATAAAATTAGAAAAAATACCTGGTATAAATTTTGTACCTGCAGGCTCCTATGATATCAATCCAGCCCCGGTTGTCATTGTATTAGCAGACTCTTTCATGAATTATTTAAAAGACACAGAAGGCTCAATCCCAGTGTCATCTTCAAGTGGAACTTTAATCCCTGTAGTAAACCTTGATGGTGTTTCAAATTTCAAATAATTATTTGTTGAGTTTAATGTGTTTTTAGAAATGTAGATTTTTGTAGTGAACTCTGAATTTCTATTGTTAAAGCATTCCATTACCTTAGGGGCAGGTTAAATTGACTGTTACTGTCAAGATCAATGCGGCCTGTGCACTATTACCGCTAATGGCGGTATTTTTGACCTGGATTTCTGCTCACCGCTCCCTGAGCCATGAGCAAATATCATAAAAAATAATGTGCACTATTACCATCATAACAGTAATATTGCGTGGACTGCGTTTCTTTCAAGAGTAAGGCGGTCACTTGAATCTGCCCCCAATTATTTAAGCTACAAGAAAACATGTTGACTCTGTCTGTTTTGGGTCCTTAGCAGGTGAAATCAGCTACTAGCAAATGGAATACCAGTGGTGGTGTACAGAAAATAGTAAAAAACTGAATTGTATACATTCCTATTCAAAATGCTTTGTGTAAGATAAATGTGAGGGTGTAATATAATAACATAAGATTATCCAGGCTTATCCAGTTATTACATATTATGTTGTTTATTTGACTTATTGATTTATCTGTTAACTGTTGCAGTGGCTATTTTATATACTGTAGTTCCAAAAGTGTTTAATTCAAGCATTGTATATGTCTGACATTCTTTGCAAGGCTTGGGGGGTCCCTTTAGATTGAGAAACAATGCCAGTGCTTATCAGAGACAGATGTAAATAGAATAAGGCTAGGTACACACTGAAGTGTTTTAGTCCAATTATTGGGCAAATCAGCGATATACGCCCGTTCGGTCTGAAGTCCGGTTAGTGTGTATAGTGACACGATGGTATAAAGTCGTGCCAAAGTGCGATTGTCGGCTCATTTGGTTGGTCGTGCTGTTTAATATTTTTCGACCAATCCACCTAATGATCATATAGTGTATATAATTTTCCGATCGATCCGCGACCAAGTGCTGATAGTTCCTTGAGCTGTGACTCCTTTGGGGGCGTGTTTATGTTAATTTTTGATGCCTCTACCAGTCCCATGTGGTGCGGTGTCCGCACGTTACTCATTTTGTGTGTAAGTGTGTGTCTATATTAGGGAATTTAGACTGTAAGCTCCAATGGGGCAGGGACTGATGTGAATGAGTTCTCTGTACAGTGTTGCGGAATTAGTGGCGCTATATAAATAAATGATGATGATGATGAAGATTTTGTAATTGGGTGCTTCTAGCAGTAAAGGAATAGCAGGTGTCTATTGCTTATTATTGCATTAATGTAACATATATCTGCCAGTTTAATTATAAACCTTTGTCAGTATAGTCTTATAACAAATAAAGTTTTATTTATATTTGTATTGCTTATGTCTGTCTCCTTAATTATAGCTATGTGTCACTTGATTGTACATTCAATACACATTAATCAAATGTTAAATATATGTATTATATTTGTCCTTCCTGTTGCCAGAAATCTTAGTGCAGCAACCAGTCTCTGCTTAGCAGATATGGGTCTCCTTAAACGGGTGTCCTCCTTCTGGATGATGGGGGTGACTAGTTGGAGCAGTTCCTGGAATGTGCGTTCATTCATTGTCGGCAATTCCTGAAGTCATCAGGGTTGTTGTCCCGTATCTCCTGCAGCAGGGACATATGAAAGAATGAGTCTCTCTTGAACCACTCTTTGGTCTAACAAAATATATTCTTGTGGTTGGGAATGAACGTACAATGTACACTTGCTAGCGAATGTATGAAGAAAATGTGTTGCCTTTTTTATGAGGTTTGGGGTGGGTGCTATTGAACATGCTCTGCCCCTTGTTTAAATTTCTTGGGGATATCGTTTCACAGTCGTTTAAGTGTGTACAAATTTCTAATCTTTGCTCATGACAATATGGCGGTGAAAAGTTGTTTCCTGGACGGTCGCTCTTTTGTTAATCGTCTAAAACGTGACTAGTGTGTACGCATTAATCGTCCGAGTGATCAGACATTTGGTCAAAGGGAAAGTAATTGTAGATAACACGTTGGTCGGAAAATTCTTCATTGTGTACCTAGCCTAAGACTTAAGTCCTATGCCAAGAGTTTTACACTGTATATTATAATAATTATTACAGGCTACGGATTATTGAGCTGAGTAATACAATTAAAATAGCTGCATCCTTTTCTGTTCTTTCTCACAGCTTTAGAGCAGCTTGTTATGTTAAGGGGAGGTGGTGCATCTCTATTTTGCAAAACACTGAAGCTGTGATGGGCAATTCATGGGCTGGCTGTCTTGCTGTGTGTGTGTTGGTGGATTCATACACCCGGGCATGGCCAGTGATGTCACAGTAACCTAACTAACATGTCTTGCTGTGAGGTTTGTTTTTTCACAAGACCATGTCATAAAGATCTGTCTTTAGCTGTATGTAATGGACAGGGGTGGAGGGTGAGGACTACTCAGTCTCAAAGTTTCAATTTAAGGGTGTACTATTATTATTTATGGAAGAGACAAGGAGTTGAAGAGCAGAGTTAAGGTGGTGGAGAACAGAAGGAGAGGAGGCCCTGCTCGAAGGAGCGTACAATCTAAGGGGAGGGTAGGACGGACAGAGACGCAATGGTAGGAAGAGGGAATGGGGAGAACAGAGGGGGGGAAGAGGAGAATGAAAAGGAGGGAGGTAAGAGGGGGACAGGAGGGAGGGCACGATTTGGAGGGGGTGTAGGGGGAGACTGGGAGGAGGTCAATTAGGTGGGGGACTGAATTGCTTTAAGGAAGAGGTGGGTTTTTAAGGCCCGTTTGAAGCTGGACAGGTTGGGGGAAGTTCTGATGGAGCAGGGGAGCTGGTTCCAGTGGAGGGGGGCAGCACGGGAGAAGTCTTGGATGCGAGCATGGGAGGAGGTAACCAGGGGGAAAGAGAGGCGGCGGTCATTAGCCGAGCGCAAAGGGCGGGATGGAGCATGAATGGAGATTAGGTTGGAGATTTAGGGAGCAAGGGAGTTGGAGAGGGCCTTGAAAGTAAGAGTGAGGAGCTTGAACACGATTCTGTAGGGGATGGGGAGCCGGTGGAGGGATTGGTAGAGGGGGGAGACAGAAGAGGAGCGGCGAGAAAGGAAAATGAACCGAGCGGCAGCATTGAGTACGGAGCGAGATGAGAGTGGGGGAGGCCAGTAAGGAGGCGGTTACGGTAGTCCAAGCGGGAGATAATAAGAGAGTGGACAAGAGCTTTAGTGCCATCTTGGGAGAGGAAGGGCCGAAGGCGTACGATGTTGCGCAGCTGGAAGCGACAGGATGAAGCTGGTGTAGCTGTCCTTTTAAATGAAAGGGAAAAAAGTTGAATATATCTGCTGCAATTTCTGGCCCGAACTCTTCACTTTAAATTGAGAGTTTAATTTTGAGTGGAATTATAATTTAATTTAAAGGGGGTATTCAATTGTTAGCGAGATCGCTGAAATACTCGCGCTCCAAAAATATTACCGTCAATACGGTAATATTGCGCGTAAATACTGTTAATACGGTAATTTACTCGCTGGATTTCAGCTAGATATTACCGTATTAACGGTAATATTTTTGGAGGCGAGTATTTCAGCGGTCTCGCTAACAATTGAATACCCCCCAAAATGTTCTTTTTTTTTCCCCGCTTAAAATGCTACTCTGTCAATACTAATTAATATTAGGGGAGTGAGGAAACATCTGGACTATCTGTCTTTATTACATGTGTCATTAACTTACGTTTTGCTGTTCTATTACATTGCTAGATTTGGCCTACAAATGCTCTTGCCTGATATCTGCCACTTTCAAGGACAAAAATCAATATGCTTTGTGGTTGGGGGGAAAAGGCTTTGGGGTATTTTTACTAAATTGCTGGTTTAAAAAAAGTGGAGATGTTGCCTATAGCAACCAATCAGATTTTAGCTGTCATTTATTTAGTACAATCTACTATAGGCAACATCTCTACTTTTTTAGACCAGCAGTTTAGTAAATATATCCCTTAGTGTCCTCCACCTAACCCAGGATTGTCTCTAGAAGTGTGCTTTCTCCACAGCTTGAGGCCTATATGAACATCTTAATCTGCAAAACGCAATATGAGGTGCACAAATATGTCTGGCTCGCATTCATAAAGAACGCATTTCTCTGTCCAGTTTCAGCCACCCTCCCATGAGAAGATGTAAACTTATGTTTCTTTTGCAGACACCACCATCTAGATGTGCAAACCCATGTGCTTTCTGTAGATATGGTTGGATTTTTGTTAAAGTTAACTGTGAGATCTCTTGAGCAGGATCCTCCATTCCCTCTTCCTCATATCAGCAACTATGTATGTACAAAGAAACAATGATGAAGAATAGGAGTATGCTTTGTACTTTAGATTGTATTTTGGCAGCTTTAAAAATGAGCTTTTATTTATTTTAGCCCTTGGGAATTAGTATTTAGACAAATCTGAAAAAAAAATCTGATATTCTCATTTGATATGACCCACAAGGTCTTGCCACAGAAATCTTATTAACGAATGAATGTAATTTATTATGCTTTTACTGGTCTGCTTGCCAAGTAATATCAACCTTTAGAATAGTCCAAGTGTAAGTGGTCAGTTGCAATACTGCATGGCACTTTCAGTGGTTGATGTTAGGAAGTCAATAGGCTTATGCT
Organism: Mixophyes fleayi; assembly: GCF_038048845.1. Classification (NCBI taxonomy): domain Eukaryota; kingdom Metazoa; phylum Chordata; class Amphibia; order Anura; family Limnodynastidae; genus Mixophyes; species Mixophyes fleayi. The sequence continues at coordinate 81,874,882 of NC_134406.1, read as the reverse complement.
TCTCAGGATAAGAGGCTTACTAACTAATTGTAAGAAGATTTATGTGTTAATTCAATTGCATTACTATTATAGCTTTTTGTCTGAAAACTTGATTTTACTCTGATCAAACAAGCAACATTTTTAAATCAAGGTGTCATACAGGGAACATATTCTGTTGTATGGAATATTGACAAATCTCTGTATTTAGCAGTTCAATTTATTTTTTATTGGTAGCAGAATACACAGATATTGTATACAGAGCAGTTCCTCTTGGAGTGCTGAGAACTATAGATCTTCTGCTGTTTAATAGCTTACTCACACATTGCATTTTTCCAACATTGTAATAGCATGCATTCAATCCTAGGTATTGGTTTTAGAGGTGCATAATTGTCCAGTTGTATTGGCACAAAAACCAAAACATCACAATTCTCTGCGAATATGCAGTAAAACAACGATCCATTTGTAGTTCAGCGTAAGTTGAGAGGATGATCAGGTGCCTAGTTCCAACTATAACAGTTGGACCCCACACTGCGGCTTTTCTTGTTATAGTGTCACCAGCCAAGCCTAGAATAGCCTGGTGCTGATTGCTGCGTTTATGGATGAACCCCACTTTTTTGTCCACCTGTATTAGTGGCACCAAACACAGGATATATTTCTTTTTAACTAATAACATACTTTATTATTTGTGGCATTATGTCGGATGATGATAATGATATATGGCATATATAGTATGCAGCCGCATTGCTGGCTGTGCACTGCACAGAGATTCCTTTACCGGTCCCCGGGCTGAGATTTCGCTCCCTTCCTCCCCACTTACCTGAATCCTGGGAAAATTCCTCCTGGTGTCGTCACCTTGTCTTCAGTTTCTGGGGTTATTCCTAACCCTGACTAGTTATGGGTTTTCCAGGGAGCAGGATAATAATGCTGAGGTTCTGAAAAAAAGACCTGCTGTCTGGATGTATGGTTTGAATGTACTGTGGACATTTATTGCTATGGGTGCTTAGCATGACCTAGGTACAGTGAAACTCACCGGTCAACGCCTGAACAATGTACCTCTTGGGGAATTCTCCCGGGACAGAAGTTTCCCGGAGACAGACCTTTAAAACGGATACTGTCCCAAGGAAACTGGAACTTTTGGCAATCATATGTTTGCATAGTACTTGTTAATTTTATACTGCTTATTGTTTCAGGGAAGGTTTGGATATTTTGAGTGTGAATGTTATAACCCATCATCTGTTATCCCTACTTGAGCAGGCCTGTGTGCTGAGAGACACAGGTGACATAGACGGGACAGTGGTGCTGACAGACTGTGTCTGAGGAATCTGCATGGGTGGCAGAGAGAGCTGACTGCATGGGTGGGGGGAAGAGAAGGGACAGTGTGGCACAGAGAGGGTGGAAACAGTGATAACCGAAATGTGATGGGGACGGAATCCATGTTTCAAGTGGTGCACGTATAATTAACACGTACCTTTCACACCATTTTAATGCAATACTATAATGTGACACCACATTGTGAAGAACCTAATAACTACAGCATACAGTTTTACTGGCACAATAATAAAGTGATATAATATTCAGACTAGTGTATTTTTCAGACCATATGTGATTCACCAGAACGCCTGTATCCATGATTCATTCCCTGTCATTATCTGTCTTTCCCATCTGCTTTTTCAAGTGGCAGTCACTACTCCTATGTCCGAGGTTTGTTGTTAGCTGTTGTAGCCAGCTGGGGCGTATTGACATATTGATGCTACTTGACGCAACGTCTCAACAGCTGGTACTGTGTAGCCAACTCTGCCTCTTGTTCAGCATGAATTTTGTGAATGACTGTTGGTGCCGTTCCTAAAAGCAGCTGTCCCGACATCAGCAAAACTGGAAAAATGAGCTCATGGTTTTGTGGTGAGATCATTAGTCCGGGATCTCCAGCTGAACTCTAATTTGTTGATTAACTCTTTAGTGCATAGACTTATAATATCTAGAGGCATTGCCTGTCTGACTCATTTAATGCTGTGACAAATCTTTTGGGCTTAGCCTCTCTATGTATTCATTATATCCTCTAGTGTGCTTATGGAAACTGTCTGCCTATAAAACTTTTTTTTTCCCCATGTGACTAAGTTCAGGGTGGTGTTTCCTGTGAACAAAGACACAAGACCACTTGTAGGGATTCAATGCTAAAGCCACAACAAGATGTAAATCAAGCCCTGTACTTTAGTGGATAAAAAGAATAACCTGACACAACCAAAGTCTTTGAGCTAGTGTTTGCGAGAGCATATGTTTCAGTTGCTCATATTCAAATATATATTTAAATACAGTTGCATAAAATTAATATATGATTATTTTTGGCACAATTTTTTTGATGACCTAACCACCAAAATGATACAGTACAGTTTATGTGTATCAAGAGCATTCTTCTAAGTCAGGCATGATGATGATTCTAACCAAGTCATTATTATCGTCATGCCTGCTAGGATCGATTAGTATTCAGTATAGAACTGATATATGAGGAAGGATAGAGAGAGGTTCTCATGTAGATTGAAGGAGTTGTAATTTTATGTATGAGTAGTGAGCTGTGTGTTAAAGAGGTCATGGCTACATGTATAGTCCGCTAATAATGGATACAATATAAATATGTTCTAACATTTGCCCGGGTCTTAACTTTTTAGGCTAGGTCCTAGATTCTAAAATATTTGACAATAATAAGGTATTCATATAATGTTGCAGAAGTTTAAACCCTGAGCAAAGATGAGACGTCTTCACTTCACCAGTACACAAATATCTGCTCTGGCTAGTCCTACTTATTATACAGTTGCTTTGATCTGCGTTGAATTAAATTACTTTCTAAATTGACACAAATTATTTTGGAAAATATTAGGTTCGGAAGCAGACTGCTATGTACAGGGTGACATGGGTTATGTTAGAGATATTTAGCCAGGTTCTCTAAGAGGCCTCATGACTTTGTAAGAAACAATCATTGGGTCTAAATAAGAACTCTCAATATCTGCCAGCTCCTACTATTTGGCAATACCATCTTCAGTGCGTCCTATATGATATGACTAGACTGACCGTCCTCTCTTGCCGCTCCCGCATCTGCTGCATCTCTCTGCAAATTCTGTTGCGCTGGCTCCCCATGTCCTCCAGAATCCAATTCAGATTACTCACCCTCACCTATAAAGCCCTTAACACCACCCCTTCCTCAATCTCAAACCTCATCTCGAAATCCACTCCATCAATGCCGAGCGATTTTTACATACGATCGATGGTCCGATCGCTCAATCCATGGACTGAATACACACTAGCCTTGTTTAGAACGATAAAGGGAAGAGCGGACGTCCCTTTAGCGACCTTTTACAGCCATGTTGTCGTGAGCAATGACTGTAATTTCGTACTCATTGTTGTGGATCGGTCGGAAGTTTATACACACTACACAGCGGAAACGAGATTGGAACAAAAATATTAAACGGTATGACCAACCAAATGAGGCGATAATCGTCCATTTGGGCAGACTTTCGACCATCGTGTCACTGCACACACTGACCCGACTTTTGAACGAGCGGTCGTATGTCGGCTGTTTGAGCCGATTATTGGACGAAAACAGTGTAGTGTGTACCCAGCTTTACAGCATGCTGTTCTAATTTTTGTCATTATTGTTTAATTATAAGGCGTCGCAAAGGATCCGAAGTGCCAAAAACAAGACATTACAATTAAGGAAAAACAGTGCCTGACATAATAGGCAACACAGTAAAGTACACAGCATACGAATAGCCAAACCAGCAGGAAATTGTGTGCTCAGTGGGGAATAGTCCCTTACTAGCAGTGGGGGAGAAAACTAGTGCAATCTGAGTCTGTACTCAGAAAACAGGAGAAGAGCCACTGGTTGAGGATACTAAAGCAATCATGGGAAAGTTATCAAACAAATGTAACTTTTCAATATGGTATATGATCATCCCCACATTTGCAGATGGGATACAGTTGCCTCTGGGCCTGTAGATCCCTATGAACAGCAGAATTCCAGATGTGTGTGTTACATATGATTTTTCCTACTGTGAACATATGTAAGGTTAGAACATGTTTACATAGCGTGAATCAATAATGCATGTGTGAACAAGACTTTGAGAAACCTGTGGCTGTGCCACAAATCCCAGAATGTCTTAACAAGTAGAACCACTGGTTGTATTGTGATAGCATAGAAAGTTTGTTCTGCATGCCAGTGTTCATGGTCCTTTTTCAGACTGGGTTAAGGAAGAAAACCCACTTAAGTATGGCTGTGTGCACAGTCGTCTTTTTGTTTAGTTTTGTGTTTTCCTCTCTTCTTATTTTCGATAGATGACTAGGACATAGATTTGGTAGTTATATACAGAGCACTCATCTCTATGGAGAAACTCTGGTGTAGTGCACACAAGTGTGTGCATGTGATAGTGTGGACAGTGGAAAGTAAAGAATGTCCTATCCCCCCCCCTCCCCCCTCTTCACTTTCCAGTTAAGAACTTGTGTGTACTGTACCTGCATGTACAGAACATTTTAAGAAAAAAAAAATTGAAAGAGAAATTTTATTAAAAACACGATTGTATGCACAAGCCCTTCCATATAAGATAAGCAATACGCGATATGCTTGTGCTATATAAAAATTGATAATAACAACTTGGTCTTTTTCATGGTCAATCTGACGGCTTCAAATTTTCAATAAAAGGAAAATGTAAATTGCTTTGTATTTGTGTCACATACTGAAATGCAGTGTGTATGTGTACATGTGTGTAATATATGTGTGTGTGATATATATATATATATATATATATATATATTATAGTACACACACACTATATTTACTATGTTCATGACGGGGGAAACGTATTACAATACACAATCTTTTCCTGTCTAGTCTCTTGATAGCTTTTGTTAGCTCCCTCTTGCTGTCTGATCCTGGGTCACAGCTTGAAACCATCACACACAATGAAGTCTTCCTTCAGTGGCTTATTCATAATCACTGCTGCTTTGTAATTTAATCAGCTGCTACAATTGACTTTCCAGAACAAGTGTCATGTGATTTGTAATTGGTAAGGGATGAATCGGGGTAAACATTAAATATCTGCATAAATCATGCATTTATTTTCAGCTGTGGAACCAAACTGTTCTATAACTGTGAAGTAGCCTTGCATAGCTCTGAAATAGTAATGGAGATGAGAGGCAGTGTATAGAACGTTTAAAGCAATTGCCAATTAGCTGGCAGTGTCAATGGTAATTAGCTGTGCATATTGGTGGATTTAAACTCGGTAGAGGGATTTGTTATAATTTTAAATTTTAGGGGCTGTCTGCTTTGGCCTATCTACTGTGCTGTTCATTGATTTTAGGCAGTGGGATGTATTTTATGCCTTTTTGTTACAGAAAATATGCAAGCATGTTTTTACCACAACTGCAATGCAAAGATGAAATATGATTGAACTCTATTATATGCCCCTTGCTTTTTACATTATTTTTTTAAATTTTCAGTTTTACCTGTCCTTTAAGAATATGGGGTGAACTGGTATAAATATGAAAGTGAGGGTATAAACCTTTTTGCTACTGAACATTTTGACTGATTTTCGCATCTTTTTCTGCATTTCATCTTGCACAGCTATAGAATGATGATGTTTGTAGCAGGATTTATTTTTACCATTCTATGATGTTCTAGTGCAATAACAGGTACGTTCTTCTAAGTTGGTAGCACTTTTGATAATTTGTATATTAAGCACATACACTAATAATGTGCATACCTGAAATTATAAAAAATGTTTTTAAGTTCTTTATACAATGTGTTTGAATGACATTGTTTCAGGTTTCCGTTTACTGGAGCTCCTATTCAACTGTTATCTGTTTTAATGTGCATTTAACAGGGTATAAGGACCTTATTGCAGGGCTGTCTTTCCCATTTTGCACACTAGGCAGCTGCCCAGGGGCCCCACGTGCATAAGGGCCCCATAGCCAGGGCTCTGAAGTAATTAAGAAAAAAACCCTTACCTTTTTGCGGTCACACATTGGCGATCCAGCTCCCTCCCTTTTCCCCTCCTCCCTGCTGTGCTCGCACTGAATGTTGGGTGTGATGTCATCACGCCCGACATTTTCAGTTAGGAGCACGGAGGAGCCACGGCGCGATGGACAAGCAAGCGAGAAAGAAAGAAAACCGAAAAGAATAAAAAAGAAGAGAAGTAAGCAATAGAAAGGTAAGTGAATGGGAGCAAATAGGAGAATAATAGAGGGCACATGCACAGTATCTGATACAGGGGGAGACCAGAAGCATGATGAAGGGCACAGTGTCTGATACAGGAGGAGACCAGAAGCATAATGAAGGGCACGGTGTCTGATACAGGGGGAGACCAGAAGCATAATGAAGGGCACGGTGTCTGATACAGGGGGAGACCAGAAGCATGATGAAGGGGGACAAACAGGAGCATAATGAAGGGCACAGTGTCTGATACAGGGGGAGACCAGAAGCATGATGAAGGGCACAGTGTCTGATACAGGGGGAGACCAGAAGCATGATGAAGGGCACGGTGTCTGATACAGGGGGAGACCAGAAGCATAATGAAGGGCACAGTGTCTGATACAGGGGGAGACCAGAAGCATGATGAAGGGCACGGTGTCTGATACAGGGGGAGACCAGAAGCATGATGAAGGGGGACAAACAGAAAAAAACAAACGTTTATGTGGATTAATCTCTGTAGTACAGCATGTGTTTTTTTAATGTTTTAAATACTGACTTTTTAAGCAGGTAACTATAAATATAAACTTAATGCTATTGAAAATTTACATTTTTATTCCTTTGAGTGGTTGTGTTTGTAGTGGGCCCCAGTGCACTGCTTTGCCTGGGGTCCCATAACGTTTTTAAGATGGCCCTGCCTTATTGTATTGAATCTTCATCTCCTGGATGTGTCTGTATGTGGGGAGGGGGGTGGAGGCAAATCAGAATCCACAGACTGAGAGTTAGTGGGATTATTATGCTAGACTTCTGTAACACAAAAGCTCCTTAGTATTGAATTTTACTGCATCAGACACCATATATCCAACTTTTCTATTTGCTGCTAAATATCAAGATTCCATCATTCGTCTGGAAGTAGACTGCACAAAATGAAAAGATAGTTTAGATAAAAGACAAATGTTTACTGTCCTCTTTGTGTTCTTCCAGCTCCTGAATGTGATGCCAATGGTTAATGTCCTCTTATACTACTTGGAGCTTCCCATTAATTAGCATGACCTTAAACAAGTGTTGCCATAAATTGCTAACAGCAGTTTTTTGTACTTCCGTGTACTTGTCTTTGCTGATTTTTTTTTTCCACAGAAAAAACAGAAATTAGGTCAATAAAATGTTTTTTACTTTATATATAGCTTCTCTCAGCAGATGAGTTGCTCATCTTCTTATACACCTAAACACAAGAAATAACCCCCACCCCCCAGAAAAAAAACCACCAAACTTATGTATATGTAATATACATACTCAAGTTTAGTATACCAATAATCAAGGAACCAGAAAACGATCTTCATCATGACAGGACTGTTTGGAGTATTTGCCTTGAACCCTCTAGAATGGTGGGTCACCATTAGACTTTTTGTTAATGGGGCTTAGAAATATTTGTAAAGCCACCTTTTTGTGGATGGTCTAGCCAAAACCATAACATAATGGTCTTAACATTAGCCCAAGCTCTAAATTTAGACCTAATAGTGAGGTCATAATCAAAGCAGACATCCTAACCATAAGCCTAACCAATAGTTAATTTCCAGAAAGCACGAACAGTGATGCATTATATGCATTATTAGCCCAACTCAATAGATTAAAAAAAATAATAATCTGAAATTAAAAAGTGTGGCGAGTCTGTATACTTTTAAATATCCTATACATTGTAAGTGTGGCCACTGTTGGCTTCAAACAGCAGCCAATAGTCTCATGTAAAACATATAAGCCAACTTTTTCAAATGGTTAGGGGTGCTCACATACCTCCCCCTATATGTCTGAAAAATGCCATACATAGACATGGATAGTGGCAGCACAAGTATTGGGGTGGTCAAGCACATACACAGCCTGCGCCTATTATGGAGAACACTTGTGCACTCGTTAATTTACCTGTTGGTAGATTGTAATTGTACTCTGCCTTCCTCCACTAAGCCACCATAAGAATCCAGCACATACTTTCTTGAAAAGTTTGTATGCTGATGTGAGACCTGAAATATATTTATTTAGTAAACTACCTCTGAACAAAGGGAGTAGTTTTTAAATACAATTGAAGACCTTAAACATTAAAAGTAAAACATGTAACAATGGAGTAGGTTAGCCTGGATTTATTGGCTACATGCTTTCTAACTTTGTATGTTGTTTTAAAAATGGGTACATGAGTTCATAATATTGGCTGGTGGAGTTTGAATGGGACACTGGTTTCCTAAAATTTCCATGAAATAACATCACATCAGGTTGCCAGCCTACCTTTTTGTGTGGGATAATCATGCAATGTGCATGCCGACAATGTAGCACTTTTAGTCCTATCAAAAGGGCCAGAGTTTGGATTTAGGATCTGCCACATTCTAAATGTCTTGCACCAGTACTGCCTCTAAAGTGACTGCTGGCAACATATATTTCATTTACGTTGATACTGAAGCGTGTACATCTTCCCTGGCTCCTTTAGAGAGACTACTGGCTTCTAAAATTTACTGACCGGCTTCCAAGTTGCATTTTTTTGCCCACCTTTGTCTTGCATTAATGTTGCACCATATACTATTCTACCAACATAATCTATTTTTACCCCCCCCCCCCTTCCACACACACACACACACACACACACACTTTCACTTAAAGATGAATAATTGGAGAAGATTGTGTTTTCACGTCACCAGCTTGTTCCATCCCTTTCATATTATTAAATTAATTCTTCTATTGTTAAATTTAATTCTTAAAGTATAATTGCAACATTGTATTAAGTAACCATGCAATAGACCTTAGTTACTGCCTGTGTTGTTCGGACACTTATCAAGCAGGCAGTTAAGCACGTCTCGCTAGTGTGTGTTCCTCAGTGGCCAGTTTCATGCAATTTGAAAGCTAATTTGTAGTTGGCTATTCACTGGAATTAGAACCCATCTACCTTTGCCCTTTAGCACCTACAATATTTGTTCTGAAACCTGTACTTGTATAAATAGCTCCCAAAGGTGACGCTTCTCTGTAGTTTCAAAGTGGATTATTTTTATTCTAGCACTGCTTCGCTTCGAAAAGGATCCACAAATATAAACTGTCAGACATGCTGTCTAGGCACCGGCAAGCTGCTAATTATAATATCTTGATAGTGCTCTGAATATAGTATGCCCAGAAGAGGTAATTGGTTAAGTGCAAAAAAGATTTTAGTTAGTCTGATGCTGCATAGCCATTTGCATCAAAGTGTTAAAATCCTGCTTCGATTTGTTTTTTTGTTTAGGCTTGCATGCAGCTTGAATAACTTATCTGGAATGAGGAGTATTATATGATTCACAAAGTCATTTAGTAAAAGTTTAAAGGGACACTAACAATATTTTTGTACGGAATTGTGTCTAGCAGAGGGGAATGTATGTGCTACACAGGTTATGAGCATACTTAGGGGGTTTGTCTGCTCTCTGTCATACTTTCAGATCTTTCTGAACTTGTCCATGCACATGTGATGTCATACTCTAGCTCCATAAAATCCAGATATTGTATTGTGTGAGGATTATGATATCTCAATTAGACTGACAGGAAAATTATGGGTGGAAAATTATGGGTGGAGCTATAGGGATTCTAAGGAAGAAGATGGCAAATGGTAGAACTGCGCTCAATGCAACGGCAGGCTGCATATAACTACAAGCAGACTTACTAGCACCATTATAGAAACTAGGTAAAGTATTATAATAAGAGACTAAATTTACTACATCGCTTCTCAGCCTTGTGATTAAGATCAAGTGTAGCTTCTGTTCTGAAGACAGGTTGTTGTCTATCCTTAGATGGACAGGTCTGCTTTGGTCTTGTGGCCAGAAGGCTGGTGGGTGGAAGCCTTGGCATTATGTGCCCAGGGTCATAAATGTGAATTGCACTTGGGAAGTGATGCCTCCATGTGTTAATTATGGCACTTGCACTATATCCCAGTTTTTAGCTGCACATACTTCTTTTGTTATATCATTTTTGCTGGATGGGACCGTTAATGCCACCTGTTCCCCAGTTCTACGGGAGGTGGTGTGGCACTAAAGTTGCCACCTCGCTTGACTTTCGAGAGCCCCCCCAGTGGGCAAAAGGCTGAAGGTCCAGTGTCCCTGGGTGAAGCTTCAGGAATCCCAGGGAAAAGAGATCCATAGCATTTGGCATTGGGATCCGGGATGGGTAATAGTATTTAAGCCAGTCAACTTTTTAGGAATAAGTAGCTTATGTTATATAAAAATACATTTTTGTTGTACTATTGGAAACAATTAACTGATGGTTGCAGGGTTAGTCTAGTTAAAATATTTGTGAGATGGGTGAATATAGATCCCGAAATATTTTTTAGAAGGTTGCAGGTTGATTTTAACTGACTGTGTAGTTTCAATACAGTGCTTTCTGGCTTGCCAGCATTTTCTTAAAATCCTCTCGGCTTGGTATTTAACCTTTTTGCAACACTGCACAGCCATCATACAACAAGACCTCTTTTGTTCTAGTGAGAAACTGGATTCGTTATTTTTTTGCATGTTTCTTAAATGCTGAAAAGTTCTGCCCTTTGCTGTGGATGCAACTACTTATATTATAAATAAATAATTTTTGTCTTCTGTATTTGATAAAAGTAATTATCCAACCGTCCGGGAGTGGTTCCAGAGATTGGAGTTTTATAGAGTTATGGATGAGCTTTTACTCTCATCTGCTGATAAATTTACTGAATATTACTCCATTTGGAGCCCATGGCTCGAATTCCAGGACTCCGATAAATTTAATCATTTAAACAAACCAGTTCTCGCACCTACTTTCCTTGCTAGGACTTGAATTGTTTATTTACACAATCTGTACTAGGAAACATTGCCCCCCCTCCCCTTCCCTTCCTTTCCTTTATCCCCGTCTCTGCCTTTTCCTTGTATTATAACATTTATTATGTGTTATTATGGCATTTTGTATTAATGAGGTGGTTTTGTTACCCACTTATCTGTTCTCGTGAATCTCTGTTGAAACTGCCTTAAAAACTTCAATAAAGATAAATATTATAAAAAAAAAGTAATTATCTATGAAGTATAATGTTGTCCCATCCATTTGGTAGATAATGCTTTGCTCCTGAGCTTTCCACAAGTTTTCCTATCCATAGTTAACTGGGCTTTAAATAAAGTAATCCACTCAAAACTTATAATTTAGTTTTGGATGGAGTTCAACAAGTTATTTTATGTACCTGATGTTAAGGGTTACCCCTCCCCTGTCTTCTCCAACATTCCATGGATCTACTCCTCTTCCCTGTTACTTCTTGCCTGTTTCAACACCACTGTGTGTTTAGAAGAAAGCAGCCCCAGTAGGAGAGAGGGGTACATCTCTGGACGTTGGAATGCTTGTCACACTGGATTTTGCAGGTGGTGAAAAAACATTCTGTATTTTAGTATGAGTTACTGAACGTCACCCAAAGTACAAGCTTATGATAGACCACCATCTTTATTTCCCAGTAATCTGTATATGACGTACCACCATTTGGCCAATTTGCAAGGTTTATTTATGGACTTTGATTAAGTGTTCATTACAGAAAGCGCAAGGTATTTCAGCTTGTGTATTTGCCCTTTTTGCAGGCAGTTAATGCCCTGATTGAAGACCTAACTAAGCTGCCGGACAAACTGCTGGGTCATAGGTTTCTCTCTCCATGAACTGTTTGAATGGTTGATGCTGAATTTCTGTACTGTACATCTGTGTGTCTCTGTAAAAATGTACATTGCAGTTCTGCACACACAAATGTATGTGTTGTGGCAACCACTAATGGTCACATTTTTTTGCATTGATGCTATGCTATTCTTGTCATATTTCCTTATTCTGTTTTTTGTACAGTGTAGCCTTAGGGCTAGACTAGGCTGGCAACTTTTGTTGTGAGAAATTGTATCCAGCAGGTGCTATTCGCCCTGGGACTTTGAAATCTGGTAGATGACATGCCAGGGTGGCTATATACAGTAGGTGTATGGGAGAGACAAAACAGTTTAAAATATTATTTAGAATGCATACATGTAACTTCAAGTTAAACTAGGTCAGTGATGGCGGCATTCTATTGGAAAATTTATTTTTTAGCCATTAAGGGGCATATTTAATTGTCCGGTTTCTGCGGCGCGTTAAAACTATTACCGTTATTACAGCTGGATTTCAGCTCGCAGTTCCCTGAGCCGCAAGCTGAAATCCAGCCAGAAAACTACCGTAATAACGGTAATAGTGCGCGGACCGCGAGATTTTCGGCATTTCCGCCGACAATTGAATATACCCCTAAGAATATAATGGTAAAAAATTGTAGCAATTGGAGTTAACTTTTAACAGTTTCTTATCCACATATTAAATGGGGACATAGCCAATAAATAAAGGCTCCAGGCTCGGGAATAGATTACAGGGGCTGCCAAAACTTGCTTTGTGCACACTGCCTCCAGGCGGCCTTATGAAGCTATCGGCCTACCGTGAAAAAATTCTGTAAGGTCTGTGGCCAATCTGCTGCTGTTTGGGTCACTTTTGTATCAGTGGCGGAACTACCATTGGTGCAGCAGGTGCGACGCAATGCAGCCCATGGAGATAATGGGGTCTGCTGCAAGGGCAACTAGCGAGCTGTGGGCTCCGGTTTCCTCCTCCCCGCTTCCCTGCATCAGTGCCCACAGCTTGCTAGTTCTGTCTCTGTATTTGATAGTTCTGCTCCTATTGCGTTATCTTCATAGACTCAATTGTTCTCATATATTATATGCTTATGGTTTGTGCAAATTTTTTTGAATACACAAAAGCATTTTAGAAAGCAAATATTGGTAGGTTTATATGCACACCCGACTAGAACTGGAAACATCCTTAAAGATAAATAATTGATGTGGTATATTGGCAATTAATTGGTGAATTGTTAATATTTTATTTTATTATTTTTTTTAAAAATACTCTATGGTTAATTGATTATATACCATATATCTTTTATTTTTTTATTGTTTGTTTTAATAGAATATTAAATGTTTGCATTTGCTGGACTGTTTATAAGGTTACTGTTTAAAACCCATGTTTAACAATTTGCACAAATATCAATTTTTTTTATGGTTCTATCATTGGAATAAATATTTCTACATATTTGAGCTGCTGATGTGTCCTCCCTCTTTCTGGTCGCACTCGGTGATATTGGTGGCAATATTAGCAGATTGGCCTGGTTTTGCCCATGTGACCTTAGTTCCACCGGTATACCCCAAAAAGATTCAATTGAAATGATCAATTTAAAGTTGTCTGTATTATCTTTAGGCATGCTTGGAAGTATGGTCTGCAGATGATTTCTGTCAGTGCTGTCTGTGACTAAAAGGGCCCCCTTGTGTTTTAGCTGCCCGTCTGAATATATAGGCTCACTGTGAGACTTCCAAGTTCAGTAAAGAAAGTCTGAGGGGCATACCTACTAACACTGTGTAAAGTGCAGAAATGTGCTGTAATCTATAGCAACACATCAGATGTTACCTTTCACTTTGAAAACTGTGATAAAGAAATAAGGGATATAATCTGGTTGCTGTGGGTTACAGCACATAGTAAGCACTTTGCACTGTTAAACACAGTGGGCTTGATTCATTAAGGAAAGTAAGGCAAATCATTGAGTAAGTTTTCTCCTGGACTAAACCATGTCACAATGCAAGGGGTGCAAATTAGTTTTTTGTTTTGCGAATGAGTTAAATACTGCCTGCTTTTTCATGTAGCACAAAATCCTTGATGGCTCTGTTTTTACACTGAAATTTAAAGTTGATCTAGGACATGCCCTACCCCAACTATAAATCTGTCATCACATTTTAAATTCACCTTCTCTTCCATTGCAACATGTTTTTGCCCAGGTAAAAAGTTACTCTTTTTTTTTTTTTTTTTGCTTTGCTTTCCTCAATGAATCAGGCCTAGTGAGTCAGAATAACTTATATTTTAGACAATGACCTCAAAGAACCAAATCCCTGGCTGCTTTTGCTTACTCCTGGGCAGCTGCCCCCAACGTCACAGTTCCCCTGCCTACTAAGCTCAGAAGAGCTGTAGGAGGAAGCTACCTGCCTTTGTCATGATATGTTTCCTTAAGAGCGACATACAGTGCGGTGGATTTAGTTTCATTATAATAAGTAGATTTACATAATGTAGGACAAAGCAGTCTTAACCCTTCTGGTTTGGAAGTCAAATATCTGTGATTGAGCTGTGTCACCAGGTGTTCTGGTTTTAATTAATAGACTTAAGTTATTAGTTTGCAGTACACAATGAAGAGTCCTTGGGAACCCAATCTAAATGACATAGAACCTATGTTTTGGCTCTCAAATCCAAGGCTAGGAACTACAGCTCTAGGATAAATTGTAATTGCTTCTGAGTTTTAGAACATCTTGGTTATGTAACAAAATAGTTGGTAACTATGAAAATAGAGAGTAATGTTTATGTGGGATAACTTAACACATGTGTTTCAGCCAGAAGTTCAGATAACTCTTGCATCAAATGCGTTAAGAGGGCATATGGATTTACTGTTTTGCAAAATGTAATGGAAGTCATTTTACATAAAATGTAAACCACATTTTAGTTCTTTATTGTTTACAAAAATATCTATTTGCCAAGTGTGACGATTATATGGTATATCTAATGACTGATTGTTGTTTTCTGTGGAATTCATGTATGACCACGTATATTGTATGTAACCTTGTAATGTAATCTCAACGTGTGCTTTGCTAGATGACATGTGTTTGAACCTATGCAAGGGTCAATAATCTTTTGAAACTAGCCAGGCCTGGGATAAATAAGGATCTTGGAGGAGTTTGAAGCCCCAAAGTTGTAAACCATCTAGCCACTCAAGCAGAGCAGAGGTGAGAGATTCTCTGAGGTGCCCAAACCTATATCTTAGTGATAGATAATTTACTTTGGAAAGCTCTGTGTCATTTTGGGAATCAATGTGACTTAATTGAAAATGTAATTCCTAAGGTGGGGGAGCCTGTAAGAAGGATTTAAAATCTTCTGCTTTAGACATTAAATTGTTTTCATGAGGGGGTCTGTCAAGACTGAAATGTCCAGTCTTTCTCAATTGTGTTCCCTCACACATCAGGTCTTAACTAGTAACTAGTGACTCTGATTTTATTTCCTATTTTATTTTCTGAAACTTATTTATCCAACATATTGTATGATTGTTATATGTTTTTGTAATTTAGCCTTGGAAACATTTTTCAGATTAAATAAATTTAATCTAGTGTGTTCTCTGTCATTCTTTTTGAACCTAGGAAGGCTCATGCTACATGGGTATGTGATTTAAGTGTGAAACATTAATTAGTGATTCTGGTGAACGAGCAGTGGAGATTAGTATTTCTCTGACTCTTCGTAGGAGAGCGGTTCAGACACCAGCAGTGATGCTCCATTTCCCACCAGTGGATCAAAGTGCAGGTACCCAGAGATTAGTTCTATGTGCGACCATTCTCGAGCTTCTGGCAGCTGTGTTTTAAACACAGAGGGTCGGAGAGACAATGCTGTATCTGTCCAAACGCTATCCAGAAACGGTGATGGCTCCAAGGCGTATAACAAAAAGCAGTGCTGTCTGTATTATGAGAAGCCCCCTTAAAAATTGCCTGGCACATGGATCATGTTCACCGCAATGAGACTAAAGTAGCCTGGGCCATAAAATTCCCCAAGCATTCGAAAGAAAGGTGCATGCAGTTGGCACATCTGTGCAATAGGGGCAACTTTGCACACAATGCTGAGGCAATGAGGACAGGCCATGGCGTTCTGGTCCTGTTCAAACTTCCAGACAAAGAGATGGATGCCAAAGGCTTCATGCACTGTGTAGCCTGCCAGGGCTTGTTTGCAAGGAAATACCTGTGGTGACACATGAAGAGATGTAAGCTAAACCGAAGGGGCAGCAAGCTCACACCTGGCAAAAACCGTGTCCAGTCACTGTGTGCCTTTGCTCAGCCTGTTCCACCTGACATCAGTGGTGGCTTTTGGAAGCTCTTGAGCGTCATAACCCAGGATGAAGTCTTACTCTCAGTCAAAAATGACCAATGCATCATGCAGATGGGGCAGCATCTCTTCAACCGGGTCAGATCAGTTGTTGGCAGACACGAGTACATCCGTCAGAAGCTTTTAGAAATGGGAAGGCTATTGCTACAGGCCAGAACACCCCTTTGTAGAGGATGGAAGACATTACCAGTCCATCAAATTTTCTGCACGTAGTAGACGCTGTGAAGTGGGTCGCTGGCTATGACCAGGAGACATTTAATATGTCCTCACTGGCACTCAAGGTCAGTCACGGCCTGCAAAAGATAGCGAGTATTTTGGAGTGACGAGTCATGATAGATGGCTGCACTGCTGCAGTTGAAAATACACAAAATTTCAGGAATATATATTTTAGGCAAGTTGAAGCAAGTTGATCTCATTGGCTGCCATCAAAAACCAAATGGAACATGCCTCAGCTCTTGCCTTTCATGGAAGATGTGAAAAAAATGCACTTGTACCTTGATGAGAAGCAGCAAGCCTACCAAAGTGGTCTATCCACCGAGCCTACAGTTAACCACTGGGCACTGCTTGCAAAAGTCACCCTGGCACAGGTGATTTTGTCAAATCAAAGAAGGGAAGGGGAAGTTTCAACAATTTGCCGACTACCTTCTCCTCAAGAAATGCTTCGGATCTACACGAAGATGTGGCCCTATCGCTCACCGAGGTCAGGGGAAGCTCTGTCGGCACTTCACTCACATTGAAATCTGAGGAAAACAAGGGAGAAAAGTCCCCATTTTGCTGACACCAGCCATACAAGCTGCAATGGAACAGAGAAGCGTGACGAATGTGGAGTGGATAGTCAAAATGTCTACACATTTGCCAGACCAGCTGCCTGTCACACCTCAGAGACTCCGATTGCATACGACTGTTTACCGAGATCCCCACATGCTGTCTTCCATGAAGCTTCGAAAGCACATTTCCACTCTCTCGAACTTGTTGAAATGATGCGCAGTGGTACAACAGGGCTGTAACCTCCATGGCTAGATGTCGCTGTAAGCGGGCATGCGGATTTCCTCAGACGACCAGAATACATGCAACTTTTCCCACCATTGGCATTATTTATTTATGTATGTGGGAATGTGGATGTCCTCAGATGGTCAAAATACATGAAACTTTCCCTGTCAGAACTTTATGCAAAGTCAAAATGTAAATCTCGTGGTAACTCGGTGACAAACAGCTCCTACACATACCCATATGATTGATCTGTTGACGGCATTAGGAAAGGGGTGTCCCTATGCGCCATGTTCCAGACATTGGTCCTTACGATGCAATAAAAACGTGTGTGTGTGTGTGTGTGTGTGTGTGTGTGCGTGTGTGCGCGCACCCATAGATTTGTGAAATGGACCAGTTGCTCAGTAAAGTAACGAAAAACACAGTGGTGCATATGACAGGATCAAAATATGATCATACATCCAGGCATTTATTTACAGCTATCAGCATCTTAGCAGAGGATTAGAACAGAATAGCATATAACCAGTCAGGTGTACAAATACCATTAAATACTATATAGTTTATTTTTGTACAAAGTCTGTATTTTTAGGTAATTAAACACTCTGGATCTGAGAACTGAAGAAATATGAAATGTATATTTTCATCACATGTTATGTTTATTATTCATAATGAGAGAACTGAAATTTGTAAATGCCTGTGGAAACTATGTTTAATTATGATAAAATAAAGTATCTATTGCATTGTTTTTACTGATAAATTTAAAACGGCAAATTGTGTGTTTTTGTGAATTATGATAATTGAAACCTGGTTCCAACTGCTTACCTGGGGATCATCATTCATTCAGTCCGTTGGGTCCCCCAACGTCTTTGGCATACCTGGTGCTGCACTGCTTGAGGTTACTGGCAGCGTGCTGTGGGTGGACAACATTCTGCCTGTCAGATAAAAACGCAAGAGCGAGGAAGGTACTGTGATGTCTGCTCCTCACTCCTTATTTTGTTCCATTCAGACAGTGTATTGAGGTGGACAACATTAACGTTCTATCATCTGACAAAAAGCCACCAACATATTGGGTGTACACCAGAAATTGGGGGAGGATCATAATACAAATAAATAACATACAATGACATGATACAGAACGTACAGATGACTGTGCCAAATGAGCTTATAGTCTTGGAGATATCATGACATAGTGGAATAACAATTATAGCCCGTGGTGGGGAATGTGTGTGTGTGGTTACTAATAAGGCAGAAGCTTTATCAGCCACCGATAATGAAGCGGCCATTGGTGATTTACATTTCTTTTTTTTTTTTAAATTCTTTATTTTGGTTGGTCAACAGAAATATATTACAATACAAAAACAGAATTAAGTGAGTAAAGTCAGACCATTTTTCAACAAAGTCGTATGCAGTGCAGAACAACTATTCAAAGTGAACTCTATAAGCTAGAGTACTCATTGTTAGGACTACATTTTGGAATGAGGTATAGACAGGGCCGTCTTTCCCATTGGGCACAATGGGCAGGTGCCCAGGGGCCCTGCAGTCCAGGGGGGCCCGTTGGAGGCAGCAAAAAAAAAAAAAAAAAAGACAATACTTACCTTGCGGTCAGCTGGCGATCCGGCTCCCTCCATGGTCTCCTCCTCCGTGCGGCGCTCGCAGTGCATGTCGGACGTCATCACGCCCGCCCGGCATCCATTGCGGAGCGCGACGAAGGAGGAGACCATGGAGGGAGCCGGATCACCAGCTGACCGCAAGGTAAGTATTTTCTTCTTCTTTTTTTTCAGGTTTGTTTTTTTTTTGCTGCCTCCGACGGGCCCCCTGGGCTGCAGGGCCCATATATATAATAATTTTTTTTGTTTTTGTATATATAGTGGCCCCAGAGCACTGCTGTGCCCGGGGGCCCAAGATGTTCTTAAGAGGGCCCTGGGTATAGAGAGGTGTAGAAAATGAAAGGGGGGTTGGGAGCAAATACTAGACGAATTGTAAAAATACAGCACTTTATCTTCCTATATAAGGATGGGTTGGGAGTTCTGAGGCTAGTGAGGGGTAGGTCATTGCGCATGGTACAGGAAGGTGTATCATGGTTTAAAGGAAGTGGACTGATATCTTGTCCAAATACGTAATCCCTGTCATGAAAGTAGTAGGTCATTTTCTCCATTGCTGCTATCTGCCATATATATATTTTTAAGTCCTGAGTATAAAGGAAGAATTGGTTTTGTCTAGTATTTAGCTAATAGACACGCTAGTGTGGCTAACATGTGCGAAGCTAGTTCCCCTGAATATTTGTTGATATCCGTGAGGTGTTGAGTGACATACTGCACACTTTGAGAAAGGTTCATGGTTTGGAAAGGGTTAGTGTGTGGCATAGATGGGGAAAGATTTAATCATTTTAGACAGACCAGGTAATTGTTTTTGATTAACCCTTTGTCACACACACGTCACGCAGGCTCAGGTACTGAATCGTGACAGCTAGTAAAGACTATTGGCTAGGACAGTATAACCCAACATAAATACTGTAATGTTGTACTGTGTGTAGCAGGAAGGAATCATCTACAAAAGTAGAGGTTTGGTTTATTGTAGTAGATATTTATGGTGTTAGCAACGCATTGCTTTGATGCTGCACCTTTTATTATAATTACAGTCTGTTGTGTGAAGCCGTATGTGCTTAATAAAGAGGCTTCTATGTCTGCTTGCTGTATTCAGCGTTCTGTCCCTCTCACTTTACACAAGGAGGCTCTATTTATAGATGCCTGGAGAGAGCTGCTGAAGGAGTCCCAATGAGCATATCTGCATTCTGAGAAATATGCTGATAGCTACTCCCACACAAGTCTGACATTCAAGGTCGCATGCAAGGGTGGGTGGCCTGGTCCTGCCTTCCCATTGGAAGCATTCTGCTCGGACAGCCTGGGCTAAAGGAGGCACACTCACTTAAGACTTTGCATTTGTGCTGGTGAGCAATAAGATCATGAATGTCGGTTTCAAGTGCTGCTCATCTGTTTCCCCACCCTCCCCTTCATTACTAATTACACCTAATGCGCAATGTCTGTAGTGCTCTGTGCCATGTTCACGTTCTTAGAAAGTAACAGTTTCTGTGTGTTGTTAAGTAAATTGTGTTTGTGCTGTTGATAGAATCTAGCTTCTCATTAAACAACACACTGTGTCTGTCATGTCTGTACTTTGCTGTGCCCTGTAATGTGTTTTGTTTTCTAGCTGGAGGTCACCCTGAAGCTTTGTTATAGTAGAACTTTTTTAATGTAAGACTGTATAGGAAAGCAAGGTGTTGCCATCAGCCTAGAACACACACAAGGAAGCACTAGTGAGAATAAATAAGAAGTTTAATATCAGGTCATGCTTTGTGACCTTCAAAGACCTTACATTTACCTTTCAGATAGTGATATTAAGTATAGTAAGGAGTAGCTGTTTTTCAAGTAAATCTGTTTAATATATGATGAGGTTTTACATGTTTATTTAGTTAAGAAATGTGAAGGGATAGCCTGTGCATTCAATTAGTCTGCATAATATATCGCTAATGTACAGAGGCTGTGTTGAGAAATATTATATATATAAAGTATGCGCTCATTTGCCAATAGCGACATAAGTGTCATAAGAAATGTAAATTGAAATATTGAGAGTGAAGACAATATTTTTTTAAAAGAATGATCAAACCATTTAATAGGGATTTTTCTAAAACAGCACACAATGTGTGTATAAATGACCAATCACAATAAAAAAGGGGGGATAGTAAAACAAATTCAACAATTGAAACAATAAAACAATAATATCAACTTAAAAACTGATTACTTGAGTCCAAATAAATATAGTCCGTGTAAATCCAAAAGGACTCAGATGTCAATTGTTAAGTTGTCTGGGCCAGAGGAAAATAAATGATGATAAAGTGAAGTAAGAATAATGACACGAGACTCACTGAACTCTGTATCCAGGCCCGGAGTGGATACGGCTGCGAAGATTATTGAGAATGGTCATTTATACACACATTGTGTGTTTTTAGAAAAATCACTATTAAATGGTTTGTTTATTCTTTTTAAAAATTGTCTTCACTCTTAGGGGCATATTCAATTCCGATCCGATCCGCGGTAATGCGCGTTACCGCGGAAAATGCTCAGTACTGCTGGTAATACGGTAACGCAATAACGCGGATTTTCATACGCAGCCCTGCGAACGAAAATCCACGTTATTGCGGTACCGCGGATTAGGTTCTCGGCCGATCCGGCGCGATCCCGCGGATCGGAATTGAATATGCCCCTTAATATTTTAATTTACATATTATTATTACACTTATGTCGTTATAGGCAACTGAGCACATACTTTATTCGGTTTGTATGTTTTAGGGGGAGGGAACCCTTTTTGTATAGATGCTCTTGTCCATAAAGAGTTGAGCGCATTCCTATAAATATAATCTTTCAATCTCATATATACATACGATACATATCATGTATGTGTATGTTTTGCTTGCCTCACACACTTCTTTTCCTCACACCACCTATTGCACCCTCTTTAGTCAGACTTCTGTTCCCAGCGCTCCCACATGGAGCTGCGCTGACAACAGGTAGTCACTGATTTGATCATTGCTATAGCTAAAGGACGCTTGTCATTTTTAATCCTCCTTGACCCCTTTACTGCATTTGGTACTATTGACCACTTTTCATACAAATGTTGCATTCCCCAGGTCTTCAGGACACTGTCCTACTTACTAATCAGCTTGTTTAGCATTAATTTCCCTTTATCCACCCACTCTGTGTCCTCTATCAGTTGGAGTACCACAAAGCGTGGTCTTAGGCCTTCCCCTTTTTTCTATATGTACCACTTCTCTTGGAAAAGTGATGAGCTCATTTTGGATTTCAGAATCACTGCTATGCTATACCAAATGTACCTGTCTTCTCTGGATCTTTTGCCATCTGTGTTGGCCTGAATTACAGAATGTCTTTCTGTCATTTCATCTTGAACATCCACTCGCCAACTCAAACTCAATCTTGGATAATAATCTTTTCTACACTAATGCCTAGGTGTCATCCTTGACTCACAGCTGTTCTTTGTTCTCCACATTCAAGCTGTAACCAAACTCCAATGGAGTGTCTTACTCAAGACACTCCAGTAACTTTTAATTTATGCTTATAATTTTGAACATTGACTACTGCAATTCCCTACTTACTAGTCTTCGATAGATCATCGGTATGAAAACAAATAATTATCATTAACCATCATTTATATAGCACCAAGATATTACACAGCTCTATGCAGAGAATGTTTAACCATTCACATCAGTACTTACCCCAGTGGAACTTATAGGGGTATATTTACTAAACTAACCAATCAGATTCTAGCTGTCATTTTGTAGAATGTACTAAATAAATGATAAATAGAATCTGATTGGTTGCTATAGGCAACATCTCCACTTTTTCAAACCTGCAGTTTAGTAAATATACCCCATAGTCTTAATTCGCCAACAGACACACACACTTCATCAGAAACCACCAGTCTGCTTTTTCGGACTGTTGTAGGAAACTGGAGCACCCTATGGAAACATTGGAAGAACATACAACTCCACACATAATGCCCTTACCGGAATATAACCCAATTTTGTGAGGCAGCTGTGCTAAGCATTGTGCAACAGTGCTGCTCATATACTATTTTTTAAAGAAATACTGCTAAAAATTATGTTATTGATGTTTCAATAGAAGGTGTTGGTAAAAACATCAGTTTCTGGGCAGAAGATTACTTTATATTACTTTAGATCACTCTCAGCCTACAACAGTGTGACATAGTGCCACAACTCCTTGTGGCCTTAAAAGGTACTGCAGCTCAAGCAGTTTGCAATAAATCTGATAATTGACTAAGGAATCAACATATTTTGAGCAAAGAATAAAAAACATGTTTCCTGCATCATTAAAGTTACATTTAGGCACCATGATACAAGCCATAAACCAGTATAAGTAAACCATTGTATTTGTTCTGTTACTCATTTGTTTTTGTTTTTTTAGATGTTGCTTTGAATTTTTGTTTGCATTATCTTACTTATTTAGTTGATTTTCGAGTTGGTCTGGTTCTTGCAAATAATTTTGCCTTATGAAAAGATCATTGTTGATGTTTTGAAACAATGCCTTGGTTTAATAGTTTAATAGGTGGTTTTTTAAGTCAAGCACTGGATCATGGAGCCAATCTCAGCCTTTTTATTTTTTTTTATTTTAAAACATGTTTAAGGTCAAGTCTTTTGGTTCCTTATTAAAAAAAACAAAACTATGTAACTAAAATGTCAATCTTTCCAGTAGTCACATGTTTCCCTTCAAAACACAACTAACCCCCAAAATGTATATTTTGATATATTTGCTATGAAAATAAAATCCGTTCAATTTAATAAAGTAACTTTTCCCCAAGCATCACACATGGCAAAGACCCTTCCACACACATGGCAAGACCCTTCCACACACATGGCAAGACCCTTCCACACACATGGCAAAGAAGTTAATGTATATTATGCTTGTTGTGACATCACTGGCTATGTCCTCTGTGAGTGCACAGTGCATCTGGAGACAGAGATCTAAGATTTAAAAAACAAAGTTTATAGGATTACAGGCAAATAACATCAAAAATAGGGTTGAAACCTAGAGAAGAGGACTCATGGTTAACATTTTGTAGCCAGTTTCAACAATGGATGATTTAGGAAAGACTGTCCTAGAATAAAGTGATGCAGATCGGTCACATTTGCACCTGCCAGCATTCTTAAATTGTAATAAAGGAAAGCTGTCTAGAATAATATTTTACTACTTTGCTTATCTTTCCATCACAAGCCATTGATTGGTTTTGTGGTAAATAGAGAGCTAAAGCTGTGTTCACCAGAGAGTTGGTTGAGCTGTAATGAAACAACTCATGTGGCTGTTGTTTGGTCTAGTGATATGCTTCCATCAACTCTGTATCTTATGAGCATACATGGGGGGGCCGGTGCTTGTGCAGTGCATGCCCATTTGGGCTTTCAGCTCCTCTATGATTATATGGAAATAAACAGGACGCCACCGCGGATGCCAGTGCCCGTGCATGCTAAGAGGAGCAGAGCAGGGGGAACTAGATACGTATCCCCCTTGCCCTGTTTTGCTATGGGGACTGATGATTGCTTGTTCCTGAGTTTTATATGTATGTATGTATGTATGCATGTATGTATATGTGTGTGTGTGTGTGTGTGTATATATATATATATATATATATATATATATATATATATATATATATATATATATATATATATATATTTAATAAAAACAGTGGTAAAAGACAACGACGCTGAGTGCATTTACACAGTCACGTGACTATATTGTGCTTATATATAAAAAGATTCACATACAGTAGGCTGCTTCACTTTATACATCAATTGCGAATGTGGCACCTAGATAAATACAAAAAAGGAGCGCCAAACATAGTGTGATAACATCAATTAACAACAAAGTGACCATATATTCCAAATTGGTCTCGTACCAAGAACAGAAGATAAAATCGCTTATCTGGATAATAGTATCCCTTGGAACTCCCACAAGTTTCTTCTCAAGTAACTTAGACCTTCTGCGTCTTATCCAATACTAGGACTCAATATGAAATAGCAAATAATAGTGTAGTGTATTCATAACATACAAATGAATATCCTTCTATAAAAGATTTTTAATCAAAAACCATGCCATATCCATTCATAACAATAAATTGCCCGTACATTGTATAAAAACAAGGCAAGCTTATCTGTAAAAAGGACTCATCCAGAGATCCTTAAGGACCACTTGGCCACAGGTGATAGCAGTTCCTTCCACCAGGACAGATTAATGCCACGAGTGATAGTTCCTTTACTCCTCTGGAAATAGAACCTCCTTTCCAATCACCAACCAAGCAGTCAATTAACCGATGCTCTCTTGACGCGTTTCGTCTGTAACGACTTTCTCAAAAGGGTAAGTTACCCTTGTATGTATGTATGTTAAGAACACACTACACTATTATTTGCTATTTCCTATTGAGTTCTAGTATTGGATAAGACGCAGAAGGTCTAAGTTACTTGAGAAGAAACTTGTGGGAGTTCCAAAGGATACTATTATCCAGATAAGCGATTTTATCTTCTGTTCTTGGTACGAGACCAATTGGGAATATATGGTCAGTTTGTTGTTAATTGACGTTATCACACTATGTTTGGCGCTCCTTTTTTGTGTGTGTGTGTATATATATATATATATATATATATATATATATATATATATATATATATATATATATATATATATATATGATAGATGGATGGATATAGATATATGTGTGTGTATGTATGTGTGCTATACTAAATTTGCGCAGGTGCATGGTTGATAGAAATGCCCTATGGTGGCAATGACCACTGATTAACTTAATCAGTGAAAGTGAAAGGCATTGGATATAATGAATGTAAGCTTTCATTGAGTTATTATGCTTATGGAAACTTGGTCATCATATTTTATAAAGTTATCATTGTTTTAGTGAACAGGATAGATCCCATCTTCCATCAGGGAATCTAAACATATTAAAAGTTTCCAATGCTGCCGTGTAACAAGTGAATGCACTTTGTCATTAGAGAAGGTCACCAACACTTATTAGAGTTTGAATTCATGGTAATTGTTACTTTGAAGAAGAAGCTATGGCACGCACTTAGTGGCTGCACATATGTTGCGTACTCATTTCAGAGAAAAGAGCAACCCACACCTCCTCCTATGTAAGAGTTTCCATATGTTAATAGGAGTTAATATGTGACACTTTATTGTAGCTCACTGTATGCAACACTCAATCATCGGGTTGGACTTGTCCTACTGTGACTTGAGACTATTTTCTAGCTGACATTTATACAGCAAATGCTATATCGTGTGTGCACTGATTGTTTACCAGTGTATTGTTGTACTTTCATGCTATATTATCTGTTCCGGCCGGAATGTGTTACATACCAGTTTGTATTAAATAAACATACATACTTTTATCTTATCTCTCTCAGCGCCTAGAACCTGTTTATATCTGTTTCCCAAGATTACATTCACACCAAGATAATATTTTTTCACAATGCTTTTTATGTATTATGTAATAAGAAAGTTTGATTTTGTCGGAGTCTTTAATCATATTTTGTATGACTGACATGGACATGAAGGTTTAAACTTTCATTTGGCCCTCTGCTATTTCACCATCCTTGCTTTACCAGGAACAGCATGCCAAGAAGCGTACCCATCGATTAATATGATTTATCTTGTCTTAGTGATATCCCTGATCCTTCTGAGTGAATCTATATAGCCTTCTGTCTCATAAATATGACTTCAGATATAGAAGCGAACATGACTAGTCCTTTTTTTTTTGTATTATGTGGAGATGAAAAATCCATGTTAAATAGCCCACAGAACCTATACATGTGAACCTATACATTTTTACATAGGAAAAACATGATTGTTCCTTTTATTGACATTTTAGCGTCATGGTTCTCTAAAATAATGCACATTGTGTATTTTCCAGCATCTGATACTGCCATGATCATAGCTAATTAATGTAAGGTTTTGAAACTGCCAAATGGAAATTAATACACCTAGTTAGTATTTTTTCATTTTATTTGTATGGCCTGCAGCTCATGCATCTGAAAGTAGGGGAAAGTTGTGTGTGCTTGTATCCTCCTCTTTTAACGGCGAACTCCATTATACCCCTCCCTCCCCACCGATCCCTACTCGTTTTTAGAGTAAACCACATGCTCCCATAGGCAGCCCATCTACTGAATGAGGTCCTGTTGACTCGAGGGTGTGTTTCCTGTAGTAAGAACAAAGATTTCAGACCAGACATTTACAGACTGCAACTACTAAACAAAGAGACTAAAGTCAGATGTTACACTTTACATAGGAGCCTTTGAAATGACCACTTAAACTAAAATAGTGATTGTCTAATATTAAAGCTCTACTAATAAAATTCACACATGGATATGTCGGTGGATTCCGAACTTTTTCAGTTCAAGGCACCCTTAGGGTCTCCAAAAATTTTTCAAGGCACCCCTAAGCCAAAATAATTACCAAGTAGTCCCCCGCCTTGCTTACCACTGGCCCTGGCTGAGGCACCCCTGTGAGATATCCAAGGCACCCCAGGGAGCCTAGGCGCACACTTTGGGAACTACTGGGATATGTTAAATCCCCATGCCTTGATACAATTTAAGATATTTGACATGTTATTTAAAAGCAATATACAGAATAATGTAAGTTATAGTTTTGTTAAGAGCCCTATTTCACTATAGGTGTGTCTTACAGAGGCTGGGAACAGTGTACTGCAATGAGAATATAGTCGGGAAGTCAGGACATGCTAATAATAAATAATTATTCTTCTCTACATGAGGTAGTTTCAATATTTACTTTTGCAGTTTTGATGTTAAACAGCTAAATTCTGGCTGTGCGTTGTTTTGCTTTGAGCAATAGATCTGTACTGAACAGCTTCACATCCTTAGCCAAATACAATGTGACCCATTTCCTCTGGCTTTCCCCCAGCTTTGGTGTAACTGTGCTCTGTCCACAATTTTGCTCTTAATGTGTAAAATCAAATCCTGGCTGTAAAATAGTCCTAATCTTAATTGTCACTAGACTTTTACTATTATTATGTAATTGTGCCAATATGCCACAAACTTGCACCAGATAATTGCAGCAATTTAGCATCAGAATGACCCTTTTTTAAATGTATTTATTTAATCTTGCTGATCTTGCTGAAATGCTATATCCTAGCTTACTACAATTAGATTTGCCCCCTCCTAACTTCCATCAGGTCAGGTTACATTTTGGAGATTTGCACATTAAGGCAAATTACTATCCTGATCATTTATTTGTCTGTCTTTTAGATGCAAATCTAGACAGTTTATCTATATAAAAAATAAAAACTAACAACCATGTTGAGGTATCTTACATTCTGACCCTTCAAATTATAAATGCATATAAAAATCAAGGTATTAAAAAAGTATATCATTTTAATAAAATGATTTGAATACAAGCAACATATGTGAACGATAATATATATATTGCCAATAAACACAACAATAAATATGATCAAAATTTGCATACTATTTCCCTAATTAGTGCACTGATGAAAAAAAAGTATAAAATATATGTTTTCCAAGTAGACATATATATTTATAAGCACTTTATAGGTACTGTTCTCCTAATTTATTGATGCAAAAAGTACACAAATCTTGAATGCTGTTTGGACTTTAAGGCCGATAAATAAAGCATAATAGTTTAATGACGTTCAGCTGACATGCAAAGCCAATAACAATGTAAATGTAGACTCCAATGGATGTAGACTTAGTCTGTCTATTACAAATGATGTTTTGCTCTAAATTTGCAATAAGTTTTCAATCATACTCCCCCAGAGTCATTAAACGCAGCATAAATGCTTAATGAAGTTCAGCCGACGTGCTATCAAAGACTATCTAAATACAGACGCCAGACTTTGTGTATTACAAGAAACATTTTGTTCCAAAGATTGTTGCAGTAAATATTCAATTGTACTGCACTCTGTGGTTTTATAGAAATTGTGGTATAGTGCTAACAATACTAAGCAAAAGGGTAATATACCGATACACTTGGCTGTCCTGTTCTTTCCAGGGAGTTCCCTTGTAGCTGTTCACGATCAGTACATTTGACTTCCAATTGTTATGTCACTTCACAGACTTCACTTGATGCAGAGTGCAGGCTTCGTTCTTTCTCTCCAACAAGCCAGAAATGATAGCTTATAGCATGTTGTTGGGTCCTAAGTTTATTTAGAACTCCATACAGAAAACAAATGAATTCCTTACGCGTTTTATCGTACCATAGACAACTTCATTAGAGGAATAAAAAAGTATAGCACACCATTTTACCTGTGCCCCTTTTCATGTTCATCTAATGCAAAGAAAATGCAACAAAAAGGCATCAATTTATGAAATGTTTCTTTATGAGTTTTTAACACAGATTTCATGCAGATTGAATTCAGGTGTATTTCATGTTAATTTCTATAGCTTTTACTATCCTATCAGAAAAATTCACAGTATGTCTGACCCAAATGGTCTTGCTCACTTTCCTTTTGATTTATTTTGACTAGTTTCTAATGAGGATTACTTGTGAAAATTCATATGCATAATATAATTGTTCTGGAGTGTGTTAATGGTATGTGTGCTGATGATTTAGTTGAGAGTAAAGTAAATCAAGAGTCACTTTTTTATCCATACAGTAAAGTAAAGCTGAGAGGGTATATATTATGTTTTTCATAACTACACGGGGTAAATGTGTCAAACCTTTTAAAAAGGAAAAGTGGAGGTGATGCCCAGTAACCAATCAGATTTAGATATCATTTATCTAGTACATTCTAGAGAATGATAGCTAGTATCTGATTGGTTGTTCTGGACAACACCTCCTCTTTCACAATTTACCCCCGGATGTTCTTAATGGCTTGTTCACACAGAAGTACTTGGAAAGTGGGTAAAACACGTGAAAAGTAAAGTGCGTGATATTTTCCATGCGCCTTTGATGTCTTGCACATTTATCAGTATAATTTATTGTTGTAGTAGTACATGCTAACCCATAAGAAACAGGATGGGCCATGTTTTAATGCAATATTCAAATTTTAGACTGCAATAGTGAGAACAAGTCCATAAGAACTATTGCATCCTAGTTTTAATGCAATTTGAAGATTATAGTGCCTATAAAGCGGATTAACAATGGATAAGTGTGAATGATCCCTGAAGCATGGCCTCTTGAGTAGTACATGAGGCAACAGTGTGTGGGGCTAATATTCTGTTCTTAAAAAAACACAGTTTCCATTCCTCCTCCCTCCTCCCTTCTCCCTTCTTTTTTCTTCCTCCCACTAACAACCAACCACCCGTTGTTGGTTCTCATTCTATTGGACTCATACCAACGGTCATCATTTTTGTACTGGGTGCTTGGGTGGAGTGTACCACTCACCATGGTGAGCAGGTGCTGTGTGCTCCTACCACTGGGGATTGTAGCAATGCAGGGGTAGTTATAGAGGGTTTGGCGGGGGTTGGGGCGATCTAGCTCTTCAGAAGCAAATCAGAGATATGATTACTTGTGGGTGTGCTATTACATTCTGTCTGTTTTTAATTTTATGCCTTTATCAGTCTGATATGAAAATGTTCTGACTGGTAAATTACTGCTTACTTATTTGATTAATCTCCTGTATAAATAGTTACACTTAATTAGGGCCTGATGCAAGATTGGTCACAAATTGGGCGTAATTTAGTTTTAAGTCATATGTAAAAATAGAGCATTTATTCCAAATGCCAAGCGGTGGTAGGGTACATAATTGCGACAATGTAAATGGCGACTGTTATCCAGACAGGTTGACAATGTGCACAGTGTGATTGGCGATGTGCAGAATGTCGCCAATGACAATGCCGACACTAAAAGAGCAATGCCAGGCGGACCCAGACCCCGGACCTGCAGCAGTAGAGAATGTGCCCTGTTTACATCAGACACTTACGTCCCACTCGCGCCCATGTTTTCATCCATATGTGCAACAAATACATACACTACTAAACATTGATAAAACTTTAAAAACCTCTTTAATACAGCAGCAACAACACCCTGTTTTCTGTACAGTTTCTGTACAAATAGTTTTGTTTAATAGTGCACACAAAAGCAGAATATATGCCCGAACGACAAATAAAGCACCAATCAGCATCAGTGGTGCAGTCTCCAACAGGCAATCAGAAACTGTTCGCTGTCATCACCATCTGCTGTCTGCACCAGCCCCAGACCACTTGCAGATATTACGACTTTCTCAGGCATATATACGTATTTTTCCCGGTCTGCATCCGTTTGCAATTACATGAACATGTCTGTCTCGCCCATCCAGGCACAAGCTGGCGTAAGTGGCAGAATCACGCAAATCTGCATGGGCGCTTCTATGTGCACCCACTTTCTGGGCATGCGCAGAGCGACTTTACACAAGATACGCTATTCATACTGGCACAGTACTCAAACTGCGTCAGCCCCTTAGTGTATAGTTACGTCAATGGGCAAACATTTCAAACAATTAGCTGGCAACAACTAAATTCCGAAAACACTGCTGTCACTGCTGCTTTAAGCCCTGTAAGAGATTTATCCACGTAGAACAGATATGAGCAAAATAAATGGCTTCTAGCCAAGTATGAGTTGCCTGTTGAACCTTTAAAATTATTAACATTATTGTGCTGGCAAAGTTTGTTTTGTCAGTTAATGTAAATCTGTTTAAATGATTTGCATAGGATGTGTGTGAGTTGTCAACGCTTCTTATTCTTATAGTATACATGACAATGAACATGTGTCAAGTTCTACTAACATTTTTTCATTGTTCTGAATTAGTTTTGTACAATCTATATTATATAATATTTTTCCTATATAAAGTTCTCTGGCTAGTAGCAATGGCCACATATTTAATCAAGTAAAACCAAACACAAAACAAATAGACAAATCCTAAAAACACCCATAAGGATAAACATGACGGTTTAAAAATCCCAAATGGTTTTCATGGTGCTTGTTAAACATTGCCGAGAAGCATGGAAAACAATTGCTGTCAATAAAATACAACACATTGGTGTACAGTAATATATTGTAGTGCTATTAAAGTGTAACAGTATTGACATTTTGTAGGTTAAACTGATGTTTAGGAGAATGCCGCCTATAAATACAATACAAACTGGTATCATTGTCACTGGCTCCAAATTAATTAATAATCTATATTTGCATGTATCTTGGCTCAACCTCCTATAATGCTGCATCAATTATATTTTGGTATTGTATATACTTTATATATTTTTAAGTGTACTGGCAATGCTGGTGTAAAAATAATTAACATTTACAGTCTTATTGAAACTTATAGCTATTATTTATTACTAATTATTATTTTCTTAAGAAAAACACACAGAAAAGAGGGAGGTCCCCAGTTTTATTTAACCATTATGGTATTATTTAAATTAGTTATTGGTGTTGGTTGAAGATTTACAACACTAATGTTGTGTGAACAGTCAAAGTCAATGTACTGAGAATTGTTAGAATTCCTACAGTGTGATGTGAGATAAGGTTTCTCAGGATCACAGTGAGCATGCTACTGGCAGTACATAGGATGTACCTCATCTCTCTAATACACAGTCATATATTTCTACCAGCCCAGAAAGGGGCTAATTTGCAGACCTGTTATAAGGTGGAGTTATTTTACTTGCACATACTGTGTACAAATTCGTATAACACACAGTATATATAACACACACTCCCTTATGTACTGTCTGTTAATCTGGTTTTTGCAGAGCTAGGTATAAGTGCCAGGTCTTTTTTAACCTGAATTGTTTTTGTGTGTTTCAGCTATCAGACCGTCTGTGACGTTACCAATAACACCCTGCAAAAGTTTATGGACTACTAGACCACGGCTCCAACACTGCTCCACCCCATGGCAGTTTGCACATCTCCGTGAAACCTGTCAAGCTGGACCCCACAGCTGTGCACCACGACACCTCGGCTGTCATCGTGCCCATTTCACAAGTAAGCGACCATGCGATCCTAGCCTGTGCCACAGGCATTCATGAAGAGCACTATGTAAGCGAAGCTGTGGAACTTGAAGATGCGCTGGATCCAAGAGAATATAGAGATGCCGGCACCATTACAGGTGAGTGACTAATCTGTGGATTTGTGTACGGCATTATGTTGCTAAATACTAACCTATTGCCTATCCCTCACATGACCTTGGACAGTCTGATTACATGCAGATGCAAAAACATATTGATTCAATAATCCTAGTTCAGCAGTTGAAGTAAATGGCTATAATTTCCTAACATACTGATGTCCGTTAGAAGAGTGAGAATAAAAACTGCTAAAACTGCCCATAGGAGTGGCCCAGGAGGTATCATAAAGTACACAGTGATCTCTCTCAAAAAAAGCTTCCATGAAAAAAGGCCGGAATGTAGTATATAAATTTTAATTGAACACTATAGTTGAAAAAGATATTTCCATTGCTTGATCTCTATGCACACAGAACAAGCTAAATATCATACACTTGGAAGTTTGAGCATGTACAGTAAAAAAGATTTACTTCCATATGATCGTTCAATCTGCCCACACATATACTGTAACTTATTTGAGACGCATACTCAAATTGTTTTCAAGTAATTGGCAATCACAAGGGTCAAAATTGCCACACATGGTGGGCAAATTAGATGTGAGGTCTAGCAGTGCCTCCCAATTGACATGGGGTTGGTAGTGAAGTTGGAAAATGATTGAACACACATGCTGATCGTAGTCTTCCCCTGACCCTATTTTCAACATGCCCATGAACTGATGTGCAATATCAAAACAGATATTTTAATAAGCTATGAAGATAGTAATATTTGTATCACATTTTATTTTTATTCATTTAATTGTTTGGACAAACGTTCATCCTGATATAAATTGGGCTATAGATGCATAATAGTGCAGTTTAATATCCCTATGTAATTTTATAGTCCTTTAAAGCAATTCTAGTAGTGATATTAAAGTTGCATTCATGTATGCTTTTTTCAGTCTCCAGTTATTTTAGAGGCACAGAAGTGCATTAAAATGTATTAAGTCCATTGCATGTCTGCCTTTATGTTTTTCCAGCCTCTCTATGAGTTTTGTCTGTGTTTTAATCTGGATTTATAGCACTGTAGTAATACCGGTGTATTCCATCTTATGAATCTGGTTCTGGTGATTTGACTAGTGATACAGGTTTTAGTTGATTTTGGTGCTGCAACTTAACAACTTAAATTTTGATTGACACACTTAATATCCATTATTGTAAGTATTATTAATGTTATTTTGTAACCTTATTCTTAGTCATTGCTTGTTTATACTTGGGCTGCTGTCATTCTCTACTTATGTTGCAAATCCAGTTTTGTTGTTCCCATATGTGTACATTTCAGTTATACTCCTAAATACTACTAGTATTTTATTATATTAAGTACTCCCAGACTTTTTTCAGCTAGCTTTAAAGCTTTTTGTAATAATCTGAAATATAAATTAGTAGGCAGGTCAGTTACTGGTACACGTCTGTGGAAATGTGGGTGCTGGTCTGATGTAGGCCTCTATACTGAAACATGTTGATGATTTTAAAAGCATTGGTTTAAAAATAGATAATTAGTCGCTATGATTATTTTCAGTAAGTTGTTATACTTTTGGGGGCCTATTTATGTGGATTTCCCCTCATAACCCTATGGGGCGCGCACAGAAATCCACAATTTTGCGGTATCTGGACCCGTGCAGCTGCGCGTAATCTCGGACGCAAATGATAATTGAATATGCCCCTTAAAGTCGTATCGGGACAGTGCGTCCAATAGGAAGCGATCCCGGTGATGACCTTTTACTAAAGACAACTCAGAGGTCACTTACATTAATTAACGCAGGGGAGAGCAGGAAAGCTGCCAGAGAGGGATCCGAAGATCCCTCTCCTGCGATGCCCTCCCCATAAGATTGAAGGATCTTCAGCTTGACCCTTGGTGTTTAGAGCTTTCTACCAATTGTTTGTACACTGTTTGTTTGCCCAGTAACAAAAATAGATTATTATACCAATGGAAAAATCTGGTCTAGTTAGAGCTATAGAATGCTTCACTGTAATTTATTATAATCCATGTTATTGGATGTTGGAACTCTTGTGAGGAATGCAGCCTGCGCAAGCTGTAACCTTTAACATGTGTGGAATGCAAACTAACATCTGAGATTGACTCAGTTTATATAGCTGTTTGTTCAACATGAATACACCACAATTTATTATCATTATTTATTACAGTAGAGTACTATATTTGAAAATATTGCTTATTTTTATAGGTGAGAATTTTGTCAGTGTATTACATTATTATTTTTTTTGACTGCTTAGAGGCAAGGATTAACATCAAAATAAATAAGAACACCAAGTTTGGAAAGTGAGTTTATCTTAAAAGTTATGTCTGTCATGGTAACCTCCCTACTGTCTCACCACCAGACCTTGCAAATTTTAGTCCCTGCTCCTCACCGGCCTGTGTAATACACTTTCAAAATTTCCTGGCGAGGAGCTTCCATATATGATCATTGTGTTATATATGTGGGAACTCTAGTGTCACAATTTTTCTTTAATATTCATATTTCATTACACAAATTCTCATATGGCAAGTTTAGTGTCCCCTAGCAGCATGCATATTTTGAATAAAGGACTACTAAATCACAGCTGCTGTTTTAAGAAAAATGTTACTGCCCTCTTGTGGTGGTTCTGGATTATCCAAAAATGAAACTGTTGTTGCTTATAGAACAAATAAAGCTATATATGTATATGTGTGTATATATATATATATATATATATATATATATATATATATATATATATATATATATATATATATATATATATATATATATCTCTATATATCTATCTCTCTATCTCTCTATCTCTCTATCTCTCTATCTCATATCATATATCGTAAGGCAGCAGTTCCCAAAATAATATGCTTATCTGAACCCCCAATCTGGTCAAGTAGTGTCTGGAATGTCCCTCTAGGTAAGTAGTTGGTCTTGATCCACAACCTCCACACAGACGAAAAAACTCTCCAGTGTTTAGACCAGTTCAGGAGCAATGGTGCATATAGTATGTATGGATCACAGTCTCAACGCGTTTCGTTTCCTTTAGAAACTTCTTCAGGAGGGAAAGGACTTACAGACAACTTGTCAATGGTAAGTAACTGGCGCTTGCGCAGTAGGTGTCGCAGCTCTCTGTGCATGCGCGAGTCCGTTGCAGTGGCGGAGTTACTTCACAATATAAGTTTATCCACAGCGAGTGTGTCTGGCATCCATCATATTATTAGTGAGTAGTATGAGGTGTCGAAGGCCAAAATATTAACATCTCAACAAAATAGATACAGCTGTGACATACAACAGTACCATACATAGCCAGTATATAACTGTGAACATGTGTACACACAATAAGGCACTGGGCAAGGTGTATATGAGCTTAATGGTAAGCAGTACATACATTCAATGACTCATAAATATAATATTAATAATATACATATAATCAACATTAAAAAATAAATTATTGATGCAAAGAAAACATTATTAAATTGTGATTACAATTAAAAAATCATTATGACTCAGAACAAGATAAGATCTTCCCCGGTATAAGTATAAATGAAATATAGCAGTATACAAATCCACTGCTAGTGAATATAAAATGATATAGATGAAGGATAAAAGTAGCAAATCACACCATTGTAAAAAGTATCAAACAAAGCATCAGGACAGGATATTGAGTTACAAAAAGGGGGCTATTTCGTAACTCTCATTCATACCCTGTGGCGACAGAGTTCCCAGCTCGTAAATCCAATACATTTCTCTTTGTGAGTTTCTTTTGTAACACTCCCCCTCTTGATCCCAGTTTAACATGTTCTAGGGCCTTGAAATTTAATTGTGATGGGTCTGAATTGTGTTTGTGTAGAAAATGTTTCGATACTGAGTGGCTCTCAATCTTGTTTTTAATGTTTCTCACGTGTTCTTGTATACGTAACTTTAGGGACCTTTTGGTTTCCCCCATGTATTTCTAGCCACAGGAACATTATAGTAAATATACAACTGACTTGGAAAGACAGTTCAGAAGTTGTTTTACCTCAAATTCTCTACTATTATCATAATTTAAGAATGTTTACTTAGCAGGATTTACATATTTACACACATTACAATGGTTACATTTCACAAACCCTGTTAGATCCAAAAAAAGTAGAAGTAGTCTTTTTCGTATCTGTCAACATACTTGGGGCCAAATATGTGTATATATATATATAAAAGAGAAATGGAGGAGGGGGCGCCTCCTCCTCCATTTCTCTTTTATAGGTTGTTTCCATGCTACACGTCCATGTGTCCCATGTGATAGGTAGGTCCTCACAGATAGGCAGGGGGACGGATGATCAGGAGGATCTGCAGCCTGGCCGGGACCCGCTTCTCCACGCTGGACATGTAAGTTTTATTTTCTTCCTTCCTTTCTGGCATGCAGTATTCGCTCCATAAGACGCACACACTTTTTCCCCCACTTTTATGGGGGGAAAAAGTGCATCTTATGGAGCGAAAAATAAGGTATTTATTTTTTATGAGTGGTTCTTTAAACGCTAATCAATGTCCTTTTTGAATTTTACTGATTTTTGTTGCGGCTCCCATTGCTCATTTCTTCAATAATATAAGTCTGCTCTCCTGGACTAACATATACAAATAAATAACTACTCCTAAACGCTTTACTTATTTTTTATGAAAGTGTTGCCAAATTGTACGGAGGTCTGCCATTTCCCCCCTTCATATAATCCATTCACCTCCTTATACTTGCTCTTATTAATGTTATTCCTGTGTGAAAATCCATTCACTACTATACAATGATTTAGGACAGCGGTTCCCAAAGTGTGCGCCGAGTTAATAAAGAAAAAAAAAAGAAAAAAAAAGTCACCTTATCGTGCGGCGGCTCCCGGCAGTCTCCTCTCCTCCTCACTCCCGCTGAGTGACGGGCGTGATGACGAGTGGGGATTCGGCGAGGAGCATTGCTGAAGCAGACAGGAGCAGCAGTAGCGCAACATAGAAAAAGAAGAAAGCAGAAAAGAAGAGAAAAAGGCAATAGAAAGGTAAGTAAAATTGTTATATTATGTACATATAGTGTGTGTGGGCAGGCATTGTATTTATATTATGTGTGTGTGAGGGGCAGCGTATTGTATTTTGTGTTTGTGTGTGTGTGTGGCCAGCGTATTTGTAGTGTGTGTGTGTGGGGCCAGCATATTTGTATTGTATTGTGTGTGTGTGTGGCCAGCATATTTGTATTGTAGTGTGTGTGTGTGTGTGTGTGTGTGTGTGTGTGTGTGTGTGTGTGGCTATGGATTTTTTCAGGGAGGGGGGGCCCCAAACCAGTTTCTTGCCTAGGGCTCCATGAGGTCTTAATCCGGCTCTGCTCTTATCACTAGAAAATACTTTTTAATCCTACTGAAAGAAATGAAGCACACCAAATCCTCAGTCCAAACAGAAATTCAAAAAGTCCTCCTTATAGGCAATTGCCATCGTTAGTGAGGGGTCCGTCTACGTTGAGGCTCAATTAGAGGAAGTTTGTGCATTCTAGCATAACCAGAAGCCACTATCGTGCTTCTACCACAAAATGTGTCTATCAAGGAAAAACTGGAGGATAATGATAAATGTGCTAGATGTTTAAACAAGAAGCTAAGGGATATGTCTGAGTAAATTGACCAATCCCAAGTGGAGCAATATCCTGCAAAGTAATTTGTACACTTGGTCTCTGAGATACCACTCATGAAATGTGCATAATGGATCCTAGAATTGTAATATTATATGACTTAAATACTTTACTTACATTTATTCAAGAACAAGGAGACTATTGTCCAGGTAGCTTTAAAGATCCTTTGCTTACTATTCGAGAGGACCTCAATCCAAAACTTCCAGCATCCTTGTTGCTTAACTTTGCAAAGTGGAGGGCCCTTTGCTCAGTCACAACGACCTTCAGAGAATGTGGGGTTTGATGTAACTGGGGATATCCGTTCCAACTTCTAATCTGGCACCAGAACTGACAATATGCAGTGCATTCCCCAATAGGGGTGGTAGAATGTACTTCATAAGTTAAATGTCACAGATCCTTGAGGTCTGATCGCCTTAGCACTACCCTACTAGGATGCGCGGAGTCTAGCAAGGCAGAAGGAGCCAGCGACCTCCGCAATGAGGTATGGGCTTTGCGGTTTCCACTGAGAGGCTTCCGTGTGAGACCATTTGGAGAGTACTAAAGATATGCAGGTACTGGTGGAACAGGTAAGCTGCCGGTGGAGTTGGACTGCAGGACAGAGATGTCTGGATGTCCAGGTGAAGCTGTAAAGCTTGTGAGCTGGAGATCAGGTGAAATAATAGCTTGCTGCCATGGAACCACACAAAGGACCAGGCAATCTGGGAAGCTGCTGAATGCAGGTGGAGTAATAGTCTGCAGGCACGAACCACCCAGAGGACCAGATGAGCTGAGAAGCTGCTTGGATACAAATGGAGTAATAGTATGCAGGCACAAGATGAACGGAGCCACGTCCGAACTGACAGAGAGACTCAAAGATCTGACACCATAGCAGAGGGTCAGGTGCCTTAAATAGTCTGAGAGCCCTAATGCATTAACAAATGCATGAGACATACACAGATATAAATCCAAAATGGCGGCCACCATGAGCGAGCCGTGGCACTCAACACCAAAGAGGAAGACGGTGAAGGCACACAGGTAGGCACCCTGGGCCCAGACTAGGTGCATGTGACATTAAACTTTCCTTCAAAACCAGCTTCCTCAATTAATTGCTCTTCAACAGTCCTACCTAAAGTAGAATCATACCCACAAAGACTCCCCCAAAAGGAAATGGACTA
Source organism: Mixophyes fleayi (assembly GCF_038048845.1). Taxonomy (NCBI): domain Eukaryota; kingdom Metazoa; phylum Chordata; class Amphibia; order Anura; family Limnodynastidae; genus Mixophyes; species Mixophyes fleayi. The sequence continues at coordinate 81,835,402 of NC_134406.1, read as the reverse complement.
CTACTGCATGCACACAGAAACCTATGAGCTCTGAGACATGAAGTGTAGCAAACTATCTCCCCAACATGCTTTCAGGAAATTTCGCTGACCTAGTAACAAACAGTGAAAGTTGGTCTACAATCATGTGATGTTCCCTTTAACTTTAGACAGTCTACACATGGGCGCTTTAATTAATGATGTATGTGTAAGAAGGTAACTCAAATTATTACTCTGAAACCAAGCTGAAATCTATTGAAATGGCTTAAACAATAACTTGCCTAAAAGGGGGGAGTAAAGAGGATAATTTCCTTGCCATGAAATAAATCTAATTCTAACCTGTTTGTAATAAAGACGCACACAGATATTAAAAAAGAGATTATTGATCACACATAAGGAGGGCAAAAACCTCTCCTAAATCCAATTATCAACGCTAGAAGTCTTTGCTTTTCCGATTGAGCTGCTGAAAGGCTTATTTGACATTGACTGATATTCACATGGTTAAGGTTTCCAATTGAAATGATAGGTTGCCAACGCCATCGATTTTGGCATGACTGGCTCGTGATTCAGTTGGCTCATTCAAGCCAATGTAGCTTAAGCAGTCGGTAACAGAGGAAGAACACTTCACGCCATTAACTGATCATGGGTCAAGTGAGTGTGCAGGATGCTTGATTTGGTTCAGTGTGAACTCTCTGTTCATAACATGCATGTACCTGAGCAGTGCAGGAACTATGATCTCACTATAATTTTTTCAAATGTTGGGGGTAGGGGACTTTTTTATAAATCGAGGTCAAGATCTGCTCTCTCTTGACACCAACACTTTTCGATCTAGTTGTGTTATGTAGATCTAACTGATGCTTCCATTCCATTCCTGCTATTAGAGTTACATAATACTACATTTAACAATGTTAACATGCATGGAAGATCCAGTACAACCTCCACTATAAAGAATATTCCACAGCAAGACAAGAAAACTAATAAAAAAATAATTAAGTGACAAAAAGAATAAAATAAGTTTCCTCCTTTCCCAAATGCTACATAGAGAAAGGAACGTCAGTCATTGTATCCAACACACACTTTTACATGGGTGTCATGCACTTCTATAGAAATGAGTACATACTGTTGGTCACTTCAGGACTTCAGAAATTGTGCTAACCCCAATATTTGTGCTCCTAGACCCAGCCCTATCCACACTTACTTCCCCTCTAAGTATTTGTATACATGTATACATTGCATCCATGTGCTGCCATATGCAGTGGCTGCACATTATTTAAAACTAATAAGCATTCATCTGTTCCTGGTAAAGTCAGGCCATGCATAAAATATATATATTTGAGGTAGCATTATTTGCTGAAAAGATCTCATAGAATAAGTGATATGTTTCCTAATTTGTCCAGGTTCCATATATAATTTCCATGTAATAAAATACATTTATTCCACTATACTTCCAAAAGAAAGCCTTGTCTGTATCAGGAAAACACATAGAATTTACTTCTGATGGACTAAAAAGTTAGTATGGTCATACAGGGAGGAGAGCAAGCCAGGCATGAATTTGGTAACTGTTATTTCCATTTCCGTCTACTATTCAGTTCTACTTTATTTCATTTTTTGTGGTGAGAATATTATTATACCAGTGATGCAATGAACATCAGTGTCCACTGGGTGGTGCATGGAACTCTTGCTATCCAATCTTGTCATCCTTTTCTTTCCCAATAGAAATAGTTGTAGACATTCTGAACTAATGGTGTCCAAGCAATTAAAAGAAATTGCAACCAGGGGCGGACCCAGACATTTGTCCTACCCCGGGCGATTTTAGGGGGGGGGGGGGGTTTAGGCCCCGCCCCCTTTCTGTGTTCTAAGGCTGCCGGCGGCTGCACAGTATGTGCAGGTCCGTTCAGCAGTGAAAGTGTGCTGTCCCGCTGCTCTGATTGTGTTTAAAACACAATCAGAGCAGCCGGGCAGCACACTGTCACTGCTGAACGGACCTGCACAGTGTGCAGCTGTCGGCAGCAAGCCCCTGGTAAGGGGGGCGATCGCCCCCCCTGGATCCGCCAATGATTGCAACCCATTGTAAAATGTATCTTTGTATTGGTCAAGCTGTAAATTGAACATTGCAAAGTTAATCAGAACTCCAAAGCAGGAGCTCGTAGAGTAGTTATGTGAAAATGGATACCCTAGTGAAGTGAAACATATCACTTATTCTATATGAGATCTTTCCAGCAAATAATGCTACCTCAAATACATATATTTTATGTATGGCCTGACTTCATTACCAGGAACAGATGAATGCTTATTAGTTTTATATGATGTGCAGCCACTGCACATGATAAACAATGAAATTATGGATGCAAGTTAATGTTTCTGTTTCTTTGGTTCAAATAAGTAAAGTTCTTGTATCTACTTGTACTGCTGTGGGCAAATTAAGCAAATGCAATTGTGGTGTGGAAAATACTTATATTGGATGGTTAAAGTGTGGAGGCCACGCCGACTGTTCTGCAGAGAATGACATCCATTTCTAGTTTTCTGGTGTGTTTGAAGAGAACACTTTACTCTCATGTGCTTTTTAACCATGTATTATATCATCTGGTATAGTTTTCTTTACATTGATGTGGGATACAAACCAGGACAATGAAAATAAGCATCTTCCTGGTTATTTTAATACAATAAGTAATCATAATGTTGAAAACCCCCAATCAGGTTTGATTTTTTTTCACCCATGTACCAATCTGAAAGCGTTTTATCTTATTAATATTTAGCATTGAATCAATGAAAGTTATTCTTATCTATTCATTACATCATTTGCAGAATTGTATTGCCTTTACTATTGAGGCCATTTGTCATGTCTGTCTTGTAATCAGAAACATACAGAGAATATGAGGACAGATATGTAAGTTTGTAAGTTATTGTGTAATATGTTTATAAAACTTTTTAAGGACAATTGGTGGATAAAATGTAGAGCATAAAGGCAGTAACCTGCCTGGGGCGCACTGAATTGGCAGCAGACATTGTTACAATGAGGATAAAATACTAGGGGCTTTCCAGCACATGATGAACTGCATTTGCTGACCTTTATTGTAAATCATGTCCTTTGAATTTCTTGGAAGATTTTCACTCCCATAAAAATTACACACTATCCAATAGGTTTACGTAGCCATAAAGCAAACCCGAACTTTATATCCTCAATGCCTGCAATGCCAGTGACACACAACATAGTCTGGTCAAGCAGTCTGACCGTAACAACAGCTGCACTAGTGAAAGTCATGCTTGCTATTGTTACTACTGTTAGGCAGATTTTTGTTTGGATTGCCTGATAAGCCGGCTATTCTTTGTACTTTGTTCCCTCTGTACATTCATTTGCTGTGTAAGATGATCTGACGGTACAGTAGCAGGTTTTGGTGCTATTCTTATAATAATCATCTGTCTCTGCTGTTGTAACCAGGTGCATGAGTGGAAGGGATACTGCTAATTGAATTCATGGCTGGCATCCAAGTGAGTTTTGCAAATTAAGCACAACCCTGAGCAGTTCATGTTTGCTCCCAAAAGTCTCTATCTCCACCATCTTTGCACAAGGTTTTATTGCTATGTATGTTATATTATGAACATTTACTGAAGGCAATTTACTAACAACGTGCAAGTGTGCAGTAGCCGTAAGAATTTTCTCATTCTACTTTCAAAAACAACAAATTGGTCAGAATAAGGTCTTTCCAACATGACACAGCAAATTATTGCACCTACTACTTACTTCACGCAAAGGATCTCTGCTTTGCAGGTGAAAGTGAATGTAGGAGCTAAAGCTCTTTTATGAACATTGCATATAGGTATAACATTTGCAGTAGATCAGGCAACCAATCAGAGACTGACTGGTTGCCTGCCTGATTGTATAAAGCTAGTTACACACTACAGAAAAATTTCCTTGATGCGATATTGTTAATGATTTTAACAACGACTGAAAGTCCCAATCAGCATGCTGATTCATGCATATACACGTCTTACACGATTTACCGTCCGATCTGTGATTTTCTACGGTCATAGCTACTGGCTCAAAAGATCGTGACTCCTACACACTGTGCAGATATATGCGGTCCCAACAGCAATATGCTAAACTAATTTAAATAAAGGGCTGAACCTCAGTACACACAACACCCACAAACATATATCCAGAACCAGGAGAGTTCCTTATTATTGATGTTAAAAATGAATAAAACTCTGGAGGTTGCCATGTCCAATGTTGGTGGTGTGTGATGTATCCATTGCTGCAATATAGTCCCACCTCCCCGAGAAGTGACAATAACTTTTTGTCGACCATGGGGATGTTAGGTTTGTCAGCCAAGTGCCTAAAAATTGCTGAATGAGCTGTGCTAATGAATGGTATGTGTAAGGTGTTGGCGCTGTATCCAGTCAGGGCAGCCCAGAATAGTTGGATTTGGGGACAGTCCCATTTCACATTTTGGGCAGTTGCTAGCGGGTGACAGGTAGATGGTATGCCTCAGGGATAGATACATCTGATGGATAATTTTATAAGCCATCTCTTGACATCCATTAGCCGAGATTAAGTGTAATGTAGGCTGGAATGTGCACAACAGGTCCATGATTTTGAAATTTGGGAAACGGGAGTTCCATTTTTGGAGGCCAGATATTTCAGTGTCAGGGTTGAGTTCAGGTCAGATACAAGCAAATATCACAGATGTGGAATAAGTGCCATGGAGCATGAGGGAATCAAAGGGGTTAGGGGTTAGATGTTGTAACAATATTTAAATATGCACGCCCATAGTTTTAAACAAAGCCACAATAGTGATTGCTATAAGAGCGATAATAATAAAAAGCCTACTTACTATCTAACAGATAATAACTTTTTACGAACGTTTCAATGACCGGCCAGTGTAACATCCGAATGGGGTAAATGGCTACAGTAGGAAATTACGTCATTTAGCATACATAGAGTGAAAATGCCGGTTTTAAAGCGGCGATACCCACAACCCACTCCATGTATAATGCAGTACAGATGTGGGGTCTGAGTATTGCTGCTTTAAAATTGGCATTTTCACTCTGTCTATGCTAAATGACGTTATTTCCTACTGTAGCTATTTACCCCATTCGGATCTTTCACTGGCTGCCGATTGAAACCTTCTTAAAAACGTATCATCTGTTATATAGTAAGTAGGCTTTTTATTATTATAGCTCTTATAGCCATCATTATTGTGGCTTCATTTAAAACTATGTCGGCTTTCCCATAGCCGTTAACCCGTACCCCACCCATTGAAGGAACTATCAACAGAATTAACACAACATTGTTCCATCGTTTATGGAGATTTTTAGTTTGGTTATCAAATCAAACAATACGATGTACTTTGGGACAATAAAACATGATCGTGGGACCGTACAGACTAATGTGATATCTGACCTAACAGTCTTTTATTGTGTGATTGGCATGATAGTTGGGTGAAAAACTTGTAGTGTGTACCTAGATTAACTTGCTCTAGACAGATAAAAGCTGATTAGTTGATGAACCCTACTGGCTAGCCTGCACATGTATTTACAGTATATGATATAGGAAGATGTAAACAAAGCATGTTTTAATTTGCACAATTTTTGGGAGATTAGCTGATGTTAACTTTTCAGGAAGTTCGCTGGTTAAAAATTAACTTGATAAAATATGACATCCAGCTAACTCTACTAAACTACATAATATACCAATGAGTGACTCGAGCCAGGGAACCCCCTTTTAATTGATAAAAATTTGGATTTTTTTTTTTAATTAGATGCTCAGAATTCAAGGTTTTTTGGATACTTTTTTTGTCATGTAATTTGCTAAAAAAAAAAAAAGGAAAACATTGAAAGCTGCAATCCCATGAGAAAGATAATTTTTTTTTACATAAATCACTCTGAAAGGCTATAAGAGGTTGTTTTTTTTTTTTTTTACCATGTTTCTTTGTTGTTTTTTTCAGGCTGCTATTAATGATTTATAATTCTGCACAGTGTCATAAACTACCATGTCAGCCACAGTCACATGGCACACAATGTAGTGAGCGTAGATTCTTTGAAACACCTCTCTGAGCTCTGTATGCTGTGAAATCATCTCCCTTTTCCTCCCCACGTGCGTTCATATGACATACTGTTTAACTGGCAGCCATACTTTTCAAGCTCCAGAGAGATTTTGAAAAATACTCATCAGATGCATCTTAGAACGAAAAGGAAAAAATTCCTTCTGTGTGTGTTTGCTGCTTTAAGTTACCCCTGTAAGGATTTCATTTCTCAGTATTTTATGTAATAGTGCTCCTCACAGTGATTAAAGGAAGAAGTGGTCAGTGATTACATATATTTTCTTTCAGGTTTCCAGATCTTTTGGAATAAAGGGTCTCTACAAAATATCCTGGTATCCTGTATACATTTTCATAATATACAATTAATATAATGTCAGTAAAATGTCATACCTTAATACATTTTATAAAATTGTCAGTAAATTTGCAGCTTTTATCTTTAATGTTCCTGCAGCTTATTGGTTACAGATTATGAAATAATTGACTTAGTTGTATAATTAACCCCACCCTTTCAAGCACCTGCTATGAACATATAAAGTGATTGAGCAACTTCCCCTTCTTTATTGTTTGTTTGAGAGGCATGCTATGGTGTCAGTAGCTGATGGGGGAGTGCTGGTGCCATATTGCCATTTGGAGGAGTTTGGGGTACCTTTTGGTAAGTTAGCTCTCAATTTAAAAACACATATATGTATTCAAAAATAGGGACTCTCGCTGTTTAGGGTTAGGATCACCCTATTAATAAAAGCGCTGTGAAATGGCGGGTGGCTTTCCATACATTTGCAAATGTGTTCACCTGAGATTTCTGCATTTTTATGTACAAAAAGAAATAACAAACTCCTTTACTGGTTATAGCAATGTGCTGAGGGATTTTTCTCTGTATTTGTTCCTTTCAGGATAACCCCGCCCTTTCAAGCACCTGCTATGAACCTATAAATTAATTGAGCAACTTCCACTATTGCTAGTTGTATAATTGCAAGGTGAGGCCAGCAAGTGTGTCCTCGATCCTCTCCTGATCTCCGGACATCTAGGCAAGTAAGGGAAACTATTGATGAAGGAAAATCAGCCCATCAAACCAAGATGTGCTATTTATAAGTGCAAGTGTGTAAGGGCTAAATAATGAAAGTCCAGGTAGGCAATTTGTACATATTTCCTTCTAAAAAGAAATCACACTGGCTGAAAAAGGTAAATGTATTACTGGCAAAAAGGCCAGTGTAAACAGGAGAATCTGACACCACAAGTAAGCGTCTGTCAGATTATATTCCTAAGGGACCACTATCATTAAGAAACCTTTATGGTTTTAGGTTATGGAAAAACATTGCTTACAATAAAAAGTTGCTGCAGCCGTTGTAATGCCCTGAATATGCAGGTCCAGGGGCAAACGCAGGATTTGTAGAGGGGGGTTTCCACACCACGCCACCAGTGGGCGTGGCCAGCATGTATGGGGGCGTGGCTATAATTTTAGACCGTGCTTGGCTGCTCTCCAACTCTTCCTATCCCCATAATATACATGGGCAATGCTGCGTGCACTACTCAAGCAGAGCCGTGTGAAGCGGGGCAGGGTCCAGCCACCTCAATTATACAGTGCCCCAGGCTTGGAGGGGGGTTTCTAGGCACTAGGAAAAAACCCCCTCGGTTTGCCTATGAGGTCCTACAGCTGGATATAAATATATATTTAATATTTCTGAAATCCATGAACTACTAAGCTGATAATTGAGATAAAGAAACTGCAATGAAGGATCTGTGAATGCAGGGAGATGTATTTGCTAGCTACCAAACATTACAGCCTTAATGGTGGGCAGGGAACCCATGGCTAAATTATGAGAGATGAAAACTGTGCAGAAGATTCTTATCTATTTTACTTATTTATTGATAGAATTTTATGTAGAGGTCACATATATCCAACATTCTGCTTTTAGCTTTGAGCCTAGTCTGCGTTAGAGACAGGGATTGGCAGAAGTTGAAAGGGCAGCCATTTTTAGTTGATGTGAAGTGGTAGATCAGCAGGGCCCTGTTCGTGCTCGAGCGATGTTTTAGCTATGTTTAGTCAGTAAAGTCATCGCCCATGTGACAGCCGGCCTGGGCACCAGCAGCAGTGCTCGCATGTGTTGCTTTTAAACAGGCAGTGGTCATGACAGCTGGAGGCAAAATGTGACCCACTGACAGAGACAGGAGGGGACGAAGGGGAAACAGAATCCTCACACAAAATGAGTATGTAAAACTTTGTTAATGATATTGTTTTGGGACGGGGTAAATTGGATGATTCTGATGGTATTTAATTTAAGAAAAAGAAAGATTAATAACCTTGAAATACAAATAGGAAAAATAACCACGTTTTATACTTAATGTTATTCTTTACTGTGCTTTACTCATATGTCTATTGTTTAACAGTGAATAGATAACAGTCTCATCGTATCTGTTAATTAAGCAGGCAGGGTAACAGGTGAATATAATATGTAAATGAATATACAAGTATATGTAGATACAACTGTTGGAGTGGAAAGCGGTCCGTACAGATTGATTTAATTAAAAATATTGGAAAAAAATATTTCTTTTCTATTATAGTGATTTGTTACATGCCATTGTCAATACAGTTGATGTTTACTGAATAAACACTTACAAAGTCTACCTAGTATATGTTCACTCTGCTACAGGGATGTTGCCTTACCTTGAATGACTAAATCTTTTTAGGTTAATACACCCAAACCATTTGCACCCATGTAAACTTGTGTCTGTGTGTGAACTTTTATTCCTTTGATAAATGTATTTTAGTGCAGTTCATGATCATATCTAGAGATAATTTACTGAGTTCCAAATGGAACTTTTTGAGCTGAGAATCCACTATCCCACTGGTTGTGTGGCAGAATTAGACTCTGTTCAGACGTTTGGCAAATAGGTCAAATAAAAGGATATTAACGTGTGTTAATATCCTTTAGACTTTGGCAACCAGAGGAAAAGGCACATAAATAGCGAGAGGTCACATCAGACAAAAGAAAGGAACATGGAAAGAAATAATGCTACAGATTTGGGTCTAAAAGAGGAACTTGATCTATGCAATAGAGACAGTGGGATGATCTTATCATTTATTAAAAACTGGTATAATGTTATATGTGGCCAGCTATTTATAAGAGAAGAAATATTCTCACTGTAGTTCCTTTTTATTGCATTGTCATTGTTCTTTTTTAATAGTTAATATGTTGTGGAAAGTATAGCCTGAGTGGAGTATATCTGAAGGACAGATGCATATCATTTTTTGTAACTCTTGTGCTTGTCATATGATATGCCAAATCTCCTCCTGGTCTCCAAGCAATGCTGATGAGGGTATAAGTATAGTTTAATGGAAGTACACCAACTAATTTAACCTAACCCTTCTGCAGACAAGCCCTTTTACCCCATTCCATAGGTTTCATGTAACACACTTGTACTGTGTCTAAGGAGGGAATATCACCTTTTTTTTACCCTCTCCTTAACATTGTAAGGGTCATTTCTGTCCATAGAAGATTATGCGCTATCACAGTGTGCCCCATCATTATGATGTATGCTGCTCCTATCCGCTGCATGACTTGTGGGCACCACTAAGGGCCAGTCTGGGGGAAGTCAATAAGCGAATCAGGCCAAGACTACCATACTTTTCCAGGCTGCAGGAAGTAAGATGGGCATTAAGAGTCGGCTCATGTAATCTGCTCCTTTTATTTGAAGGGACAGGGCCGCTGGCAGTATCTTTAGCAATGCTGTGGCTCCTGCCCCTAGAAACAGAAGTGCTGTAGGCTTCTATAGCACCATGCTCCAGAATGCATTGCAAATTTTATTCCTCTCCAAGATGATCAGGTCGTTCAATGATGCTCGAGACTAATATGGAGGAATACCAGGATTTTGCAACGGATACCTGTTTATATATTAACACTGTCTCTATTACCTGCTGTATAACAGAGGCCAGGATTGTTTGTTCCTCTTACATGCAATTTGGCATTCCTGTTTGTCAGTGCGTCTTGAATGCTTGATAAAGTGCTATTATATATTGTTCTTGTTATTATTATTTATTATTATTAATAATAATAATATTATTATTATAATATTTGCTGTAATAGAGTGTGTATTTGTATGCCACTAACTTTTTGTTGCTAGAACAGCTCAATTTATCTTTTTGATGTCACTGATGTACAAACTTGGGTTGGATATATAAGTGACCTTTTTTGCTAAAATACACACATAGTAAACATTAAAGGGACATGTCACTCTTTTATCTCGGTGCACTGTTCATGAGTTAGTATTTTGTCTCTCAATACCATACTGTAAGCGTAAGAATTAATTTGTATGGGTTGTAATACCTCTACCAGCCGCTTGGCGGACTCTTACAGTGCATTGTGAAATTACACGTTCATTCACAATGTGACTGGAGCAAAGAGATGTCAGTTGGCAATCTGAACTTCTTTCCAGGCCAAGCTGTTCATTGTAAAAAAAAAAAAAAAAAAATAATATATATATATTGTATATATTGTATATATTTGTGTGTGTGTGTGTTTTTTTTTTGTTTTTTTTTTAAAAAGTGTCCCTACCTAATATCCATAACTAACACCAACGCTAGACAGCCTGAGCTGGTTCCCACTAAACCATGGGGACGCATATGGGGTCCTAAAATAAAAAGAAACATGATTTATTGCCATTTGATGCCTTCTAATCCCTGCTGTCTGTCATTTTCTGTCTGCCTTATTATAGCCAACCCTTGATTGTATATGATTTTCTCCAGTCAGGAAAAGAATCACATAGTTGCAAGGATATTCTGTTAAGTCTCTGCATGTGGAGTCTGACCTAAGCTGCTGCTGAAAAATGAAACTATATCAGGGATTTATGCATAAGTTTAGAGTATCACAAATGACTGGCCTGTGTTTCCATTTCTTTAGTAATTATGATTGTCTGCTCTATTAAAAAAAATAAAACACATTAAAAATTGAACATTGGACATCCATAATAAGAGTTATTTGTCCATACAGATGTGTGCAACAGTACTGACCTTCCGGAAGTTGAAATCATCAGTCTACTGGAAGAGCAGCTGCCCCATTACAAGCTAAGAGCTGACACCATCTATGGATATGAGCACGACGACTGGCTCCAAACACCTCTCATCTCTCCTGATGCCAACATTGACTTGACTACTGAACAAATTGAAGAGACCTTGAAATATTTCCGTAAGTACAAACGTCCAATTTACTGTAGTTTCAGCTGTTATTGTGGAAATAGTTTTTTGTCAACCTATGTGTTTATCTACTATTATTAAAGATAGATACATTTAAGTGATCTTATCAGTGAATTGATCTTCTTACCTGGATACTCAGTCTCCACCATTGTATTATATGTAAAATTATCCTTATGCATCCAGATGTTTCTAGCTATTTATATACACAGACCTGTTACAGCTACCAATGAGTAGCTGGAAACAGAACAAGTGAGCCAGGTATATGGTTGTATTGCGGACCAAACCTGATAAGGCAAAAATAATCTTTTGTTAGAGGTTTACATATTAAGAGAGATAGACGTTTGATCCAGCTTTACGTTATATATGTTTTTCCTCATTTATAGACTGACTTCGGTCCTCACTGATTGCTTTCATACATCTTCTTTTGCACACTTTTTTTATTATTCCTTGAAATTCAATTGTTTTGAAAGAACAAGCTGCGCAAGTGTCTGATGATTTGATTGTTCTTACTGTAGATGATGATCATCATTTATTTATATTGTGTCAGTAAATTCTAAGGCACTTTACAATTGGGGACAAACACAATAATAAAATGATACAGGGTAATGCAGACAAAGAGGTAAGAAGGCTCTACTTGAAAGCTTCCAGTCTATGGGACAATGGGAGTTAGATGCATGAGGTTAAGTCTGCATATTGCATTTCAGTCCAGCCAGAGTTCAAAGGTCTATAGATCTTTATTGGACCTGCATAAAAGAACAGAATTAAACCTGCAGGTTCAGGTTCCCTTGCTTCTCTCCTTCGTGAATCTCTCCGAGTCTTCTGCTGGACATCTTGTACAGTTAGGACCAGAAACATTTGGACAGTGACACAACTATCATAATGTTTGCTCGTACGCCACCACAATGGATTTGAATGAAAGTAAGGAGATGCAATTGAAGTGCAGACTTTCAGCTTTAATTTAAGAGCAAAATTAACGACAAAAATGTCGTGTGAAACGTATAGGAATTGTAACCAGTTTTATACACGGTCCTCTATTTTCAGGGGCTCAAATGTTAATTTTTAATACATTTCGCAAGTCTTTTGCTAGCAATGACTGCCTGAATCCTGGAACCCATGGACATCACCAAATGGTCCTTTGTTATGCTCTGCTAGGCCTTTACTGCAGTTGTCTTCAGTTTTTGTTTGTTTGTGGGTCTTTCTACCTTTTAGTTTTGTCTTCTGCAAGTGAAGTGCATGCTCGATCGGGGTGATTGACAGAATATTCCACTTCTGTGCCTTAAAAACACCTGGGTTGCTCCCGCAGTATGTTTTGGCCCAAAACGCCACTGTGATGAGCCGTCTAATCATCTGTGCTGAATCTAAGCAGACTCTATATTCCTTTACTTGTGAATTTATCTGACTGCTACTGTCTTCTGTCACATCATCAATAAAATACTAGTTACCCAGGACCATTGGAAGCCATGCATGCCCATGCCATGACACTGCCTCCACTGTGTTTTTCAGAGCCGTCTCCATACTTTTTCCCCCCATCATTCTGGTACAGGTTGATCGTAGGTTCATCTGTCCAAAGAATGCTGTTCCAGAACTGGGCTCACATTTTTAGATTTTTATTTTTGGCAAAGTCTAATATGGCCTTTCTGTTTGTGAGGCTTATGAATGGTTTACATTCCTTCTTTGACAAATAAGAACTGAGCGTAAAAATGACATCCAGTATGCATGCAGACTAAGAGAATTTGTATCGGTCGGTTTTTGAGTTTTGAAAGATAGGGACATTGTCAGGGACAAAAGTCTCTATGGTCTAATCTTTAAAATCTGGTACTACCCCTGCAAATTATGGATAGTTACAACTATGTAATTGTAAAGACTGTTATGGGGCTTTTACTAAAGAGAAAATTAATTTATTATTTTACTTATGTATAATGATACCACTTCCTACTATAAGTGGTTTAGAATTGATTTTAAAGTTACTTGGAAGACTTTAATTTCTTTGTTCTTTGTTAGTAAAAGGACTAAACAACAAAAATCTTCCAGATTATTAAGAGATTTAATTTTTTATAATTCTCTTCCCAAAACAAACAATGATTACTGTACACAAAGCCTCTGTTTATGAAAGTGTGTGCAGAGTAATGTATACCAGAGTGTTTACACAAAAGTCAAGCTCACTTTAGCTTTAATCCATGTAGTTATCTGTAATTTCTCTGCAGAGAAAGGACCTTTGCCTTGTCTCTGGTGCGTATATCTTATCATAATCATCATTATTTGTAAGGTGCAGCATCAGACAGAGTTACAAATCAAAAATACACATAAACAGAAGTACAGAGGATGTTGCCGATGTGAGAAAAAGGGTAGAGAGGGCCTTGCTTATGCCGTCTTACAGTCTGTTTGCTTAGTGAATTTACCTGTACCACAATTAGTGCAATCCTATGTTACTAACCTCAAGTGCAAACCTACCTAATTATAATATCCATATTGAAAAGTTGGTGTTAACATTTATATATTACATTTATGTATTGTAGCTTACAGTGCACCTGCACACAACTGAGACATGTTTTGTGAGCTGAATCAATATTCATGATAATGCAGACCTTCAACTCACCTTGTGGCAACAGCATCAATGATGCATTTTATGAGTTTCATAATGCAGACGGCTATTTTATGGGCTGAACAAATATCTATATGCAGTTTATCAATGAATTGTTGTACCTTAGTGATGTCACTGACTCCTAATGAATCGATTGGCTGCATGTCATAATTATTGCTACAGCCCACAAATTGTTTGCCTCTGCTCTGTGTAGGTAACGGAAATGCTATAGAAATTAATTAATCTCTTAAATAAAGACCTGCAATATTAATATAACGGATGAGCAAGATCTGTTTTTAAGGTCAGAGGGTCAATTAAGAGGTAATGAGAGGGCACCCCCTCCAATTTTTTTGAAGTACAAGTGAATAATGTTGGCACACATTGTGCTAGTTTGAAAAACTTAAGACAAACTGTTTTCTTTAAATAGGCAAATGTAGCTGGCCATCTGTGTCTTTTAATATGTTCGCTTGGCATTGCATGCTGGGAGTTGTGTTTGATTACTAAATAATAGTTGGATGTAGTAATGTGGTGTTTTAATAAAAGTGGAATGGTGCTATTATGTTGTCTTTTTATAGAGCACAGGCAGCACGGTGGCTTAGTGGTTAGCACTTCTGCCTCACAGCACTGCGGTCATGAGTTCAATTCCTGACCACGGCCTTATCTGTATGGAGTTTGTATGTTATCTCTGTGTTTGAGTGTGTTTCCTCCCACATTCTAACAACCTACTTGTAGGTTAATTGGCTGCTATTAAAATTGACCTTCTTTCTCTCGGTCTGTGTGTGTATGTTAGGGAATGTAGACTGTAAGCTCCAATGGGGCAGGGACTGATGTGAGGTAGTTCTCTATACAGCGCTGCGGAATTAGTGGCGCTATATAAATAGCTGCTGCTGATTATATGTGAGCATTTGCAAAGCCTACCAGAAAGAACATGTAGCAACTTCTCTGGTGACCAAAGTAGTGTAGTTTTTCTATTGGAAATTAAAATATTAAATTTATTTAAAGAAACTGGTATGAAAGTAAAAACAAAATACTCCGCTGTATTTATACAGTGTTTTATGAATCTGGTGTACCGAGCATGTGTTACTAAAGGCACGCTAGCCCCACTTTTTGACCATTCATAGTTGCATGCAGTGTTTAGACAAACTCACAAAGGCTCATATATGAACTGCAAAAACTGCCTGTTACATTGCTTGAAGTCCGCCTTTTAAACGGAAAAAGTGCAACTGGAAGGTGTGTAAATCCCCCTTACTCCGGCACTCTCAGGGATTTTGCAGAATGTGTGGTGTGAATGTGCCTTCTCCCCCCTCATAAGCGCAGTGTCTCCTTCCGCGGCTTCTTAAATGCTTGAGGATGACTCTGGAGATCCCTTGTGCTTAGCACATGCAGTATGTATGGCACACACAGACTCGCACAGTTATGTAAAAACCACATTGGTGCATTTAGTAGTCTATAAAAAGTGTAGGTGGGTAAAGGAAAAAGGTGTGAAGTGCATGCGCAATAGTGGTTGCGTATTATTAGGTTCATTAGGCAGTTCCAATAAAGGTGGGCAAGATGATATGCGTATGGCCAAATCGGTACAGTCATTAGCAAACTTTCCCACTTGTACAGGTCTCTAGTGCCTCTAGAGACAGCGACTACTTATCAGAATTATCTTTTTTTTTTTTTTTTTTTTTTTTTATTAAAAAAACAATCTAATGTCTGCATGGACTGTGGACGTGCCCAGTTTGAATCTTTGCGCTAATTCATAAAACCAGCTGCATTTGTATAAAGCTAGGCACGTGATACCACAAGGGAGCTTTTATCATGTTTCGCATCACTTTGTATCACTTTTGCATGTTCTCTTAATGAGCCTTAGGCACCATATCCATTGTTTTTTATCCCACCATTTCAGACATCACTGTCAGCTTCCCGATACGTTTACATGTAGTAAATGAAAAATGGTACTAGTGTCTGACCTGTTTACACGCATGTAAAACAGATTTAAAAACCGCCATTGGGTATGAGACCTTACCTTCTCTCACATAAAGGTATTTATCGAAAGAAAGAATATAAAATCATCATTTACATATGTTCTTCCTGCACGCAACACAGAAAATTCCGCCTTTGATGTTGACTTCATCCTGTGTTCCATTTACATACAGTACATATCCACAACTTGTATTCATGTTCTTCCCCCTTGGTGCTCTTGGTGCTTATTATGATGTTTTTAATTAAAAAACAAAAAAACAAATTCTGATTTACTTTTGGTAGTAATCAGGTAGTGATGTCTACAAAGACCTTAACGGTTTGAAATCACTGCATAAATATAAATATGTGTTCTGCTTAGCACCTAGATTACTTTGCCAAACAGAAGACTCTTCTCCCAGACAGGAGTTACTTCTATGATGTCTGCAATGCGTCTTATGCTCCTTATAACCTTCAGACTGTTAAGGTTCAGATGACAGGCAGTAAATGCTGAAGCCCATCTCTACTTATGTAATTGTAGTCATTAATTGCAATGATATTTTTCCTCTTGACTATAACTCGCTGTGTCTAAATTGCTGAAAGAAGCCCAAAGAAATGTTCATGAACATGTGGAGTTTATTTTTTGGAAATAAGCAGTTCTTTTTTTTTTTTTTTAAACATCTCTGCTTTTAGTGATTCCATTATGTGTAATCAAGTTGGGCTTTTAGATGATGTTATAAAATATCACTGGAATATTCCAAATGTATAACATTATTATTATTATTAACCTTTTTTTTTATATGGCAAAATATTATACCCTTTTTTATTTATTTTTTAAAGAAAAAGGTCAAAAAGTCCACCTCTACCCTTACAATAATGTGCCAGAGCCTGAGAAAAAAGGACGAACATTTGAAACACGTAGCTTGAACATGTGTATCCAGCTTACCATAACACTCTACTGGTGAGGAACAGCCTGCAAATATTCCGCCGTTCTTTTCTCATTATATATAGAAGTGCAATTTTAATAGTTTATACATTTTCTAATAAACTGCTTGTTCTATGTGCAGTCTCCTTGTCATATACAGACATTTATTGAATATATTTTTTATTACGCATATTTTACATTATATTTTTGCTATGTGCAAAGCATAACTGTAATCTCTGATTTTCTGTATTATATATGTTTGATTGAAGCTGTAGTATAGGTCTATTTAGAATCCCCCTCACTCAACTCTCTGTGAAGCATATATTACTTTAAATAGTTTTATCATATTTCTTAGCTTTCAGAAGGACTTTAGGATAATGTTCTTTGCATCAAAGTTTATT
Source organism: Mixophyes fleayi (assembly GCF_038048845.1). NCBI lineage: Eukaryota > Metazoa > Chordata > Amphibia > Anura > Limnodynastidae > Mixophyes > Mixophyes fleayi. The sequence continues at coordinate 81,818,346 of NC_134406.1, read as the reverse complement.
GACGGCACGTTTAAGGCCGGTTACCCATTGGTTGTACCATTGACACTGCATGTGGCTGTGTTTGGCATGGTGTGGTAATGCACACTTGCAACAGTGGTAGGGGGGGTTAATGGAGGACATTTCATTGACCCCCATGTGTTCACTTGCAGTAAATACAAATTTATGCATACAGTGTCCCAAAAAAATGGCTCCACAGTACAAACACTCCTGTCAGAAAGCCCCAAGGCTATGGGGTCATTGGAACTTTCCCATTTCAATATTCATGCTTTTATTAGCGTTAAAAAAAACAAAAAAAAACAAAAAACCTTGTGAAAGTATGTATTGCATGCTTTTTGATTCCACAGATTAAGAAGGACTTTAAGACTCAGATTTTAAGTCTGTCTTCCGAATTCCGAGTTAGTCTCCTGGACTCCCGGGAGAGCAGGTCATTCTCCCGAATCCTGTGAGGAAATGTGATAGCAAAACTTTAACAATGGATATATTATGCATGCACAGACACTGAGAAGAAAGGGGGGGGGGCGGGGGGGGGTACAAATTACTCACACCTGGACCTTCCTGGGGGGCCCGGGGCCCCACTAGGGCTTTATAGTTAAAATGTATTTCTTTTTTTGCTTTAAAGAGTACTTTTTATATTTTGCTCCTGGGTGTAGTCTGCGCGCTCCTGCGAGTGGGGGATGAGCAGTGTGCAGGACCGGGCACTATCGGAGCAGCAGTCACATGATGCAGAGTGTAGACTGCTGGTAATCTTGCTGTGCTCTGCAGTGGCGAAAAAGGTAAGAAGATGTGATGAGGTAGAGAGGGGGCATGTGTGACTAAAGGTGCTGGGCAGAGAGGGGGCATGTGTGACTAAATGTGCTAGGCTGATAGAGGGCATGTGTGACTAAAGGTGCTGGGGATAGAGGGGGTATGTGTGACTAAATGTGCTGGGCAGAGAGGGGGCATGTGTGACTAAAGGTGCTGGGTAGAGAGAGGGGGCATGTGTGACTAAAGGTGCTGCGTAGAGAGAGGGGGCATGTGTGACTAAAAGTGCTGGGCAGAGGGGGGGCATGTGTGACTAAAGGTGCTGGGCAGAGGGGGGGCATGTGTGACTAAAGGTGCTGGGCAGAGGGGGGGGGGCATGTGTGACTAAAGGTGCTGGGCATAGAGGGGGCATTGTGTATTTAAAGCAAGTGGGCAGGGGCGGGCAAGTTTGATTAAAGCTGCTGGGCAGAGGTGGGCATGTGTGAGTAATGCATTTTTCTGTAGGAGGGTGGCCTAGTGCTTTTCACCTGCTAGACACGCCCACAGTGATGCACAACCACGCTCCCAATGGTAAGGCCACACCTTTTGACGGCACACCGCAGCGCATAAGTTTACATGCTAATCACCTATAGGGGACCCATTGCTGTACCAGGGCCCAAAATTCCTCTTGGTGGCCCTGTATGCATGCAGTGAACAGATATGTACATGTGTATATATGTATCATAAAATAGATCCCTACATTCAATATCACATTTATAATAAGATGGGCAATTGGTCATTTCACATCTAGTTACCTAAAAGTCCTAATTCTAAGTTCAGATGTGCCTAGGGGCATGAGGCAGTTTTCACAACAATATGTCGTTGTGTGCCCTGCTTTATGCCCTGCCACCACAGTTCCCTTTTAGACTCACCTTTGTAGCACTGCTTTCGGACTAGCCTTATTCATTCTGATTTTGTACTCATTTAACGACAAACCACCTTGAGACATGTACCAGTAGTTTTTGTCTTTTATCTATAAACAGTTATTAGTATAACACAGTGTAAATACGTCGCTATTCTGTGGTTAGATCAGCTGTGCGGCCTCAAGGTGATTTTGACTTTGACAAAATAGATACGAGTGCTTCTGGCTCAGTGCCTTGTGCATAGTACAGTAGACCTTGCTGGCCCCCGCATCATGTCCTAGGTGCTGTTAATGAGACTTCAACCCCTGAGCATTAGCGCTCTGGCAAATTTCAAGCATCCATTTTCTTTTCATTGACTTTTGAACAATTAAAAGGATGATAAGCAATGTATATCAGTGACGTAGCTTTTTCTCAGAAGAGCAAAAGTGACCTATTTATAGTACTTATAAAGTGAAATTTTAAAGCACCATATGCTGTCAACTAAAAGTTTTTAATATACAATACTAAACATATAGGGCCTGATTCATTAGGGACACATTCTAAACACAATCTGCGCTCCGTATTAAATGCACGGATGTAGGCTTTCCTTGCACCCGAATTCATCAAAGCACAGATCTCAAGTTACGTGCACTGTTGAATTCGGGTGCAGGGCTGCTCTGCTACACTGGACGCTACAGGTACGTTGGGCAGCATTACAGCCTGACCAGTCGGCTGTAATACAGTGTAAAAAGTAGATAATAAACAAAATGCGTGGAGTCCCCCTCCTAATGCTATTAACCCTACTGCTGGTTGCCGCAAAGTCGGGGGGGGAGCGAGGGGTCCTCCCAATTTCACGAAAACCAGCACTAGTCTGGATTCCCTATGGAGTGGGGTCTGCCAACACTTTTTGTGGGCACCCCCTCTAGTAATACCCATTCCCTTGCTTGAAGCGCTAGGGCTCTTCCTACACCCCTGGGGTGGTGGGTGTAGGGTAATGTGAAAAAGAATAAAGAAAAAGTATAAAAGACTATTGCATTGTTTTGTCTTTGGTATTTACTTTGTGGAACTACAAGTCCCAGCAAGTCTGGACTGCCATTTACAGACGGGGCATGCTGGTGCTTGTAGAACTATTTTTTACACTGTATTGAGCCTGCTCAACTTAGACTAGCCCCATAGCTGGAGCAAGAGATACAGTACAAGTGGAAGTTTATTTCCATAGCCATAGATACGGCCGTGGCTGCGTGAGCTCGTGTTTGGCACGCTCCTATTGTACATTGACGAGAGGAAAAGGCCACTTCCCTGGACACCCCCCTAAATCGTAGGCTGTAGTATGTGCCCTTTCTGTGTGCTGTCGCAAGGAAAAGGGCTGCTTTACCGTCCGTAGCTGCCAGTTCTGACCCTTCCAGATTTTGCATTTGATAGGCTCAAATTCAGCAGATACATGCCTTGATGAATCGGGCCCATATTGTTCATTTTTTTCTTTGCATTGTGTCGGTCTCTTGTTCAAAATATATCTATTAATAATCTAGGGCCTGATTCAGTAAGGATCTTAAATGAAGAGGTATTTTATTTCAGTGTCCTGGACAAAACCATGTTACAATGCAAGGGGTGCAAATTAGCATTCTGTTTTGCACATAAGTTAAATACTGTAGCACACAAATATCAACTTTTAAATTTCAGTGTACAAATAAGCTATCAAGTATTTGTGTGCTACATCAAAAAACAGTCAGTATTTAACTTATGTGCAAAACAGAAAACTAGTTTGCACCCCTTGCATTGTAACATGGTTTTGTCCAGGAGACTGAAATAAAATACCTCTTCATTTAAGATCCTTAATGAATCAGGCCCCTAGACTGTAAGCTCTCTCACGTGCAACTCTCACTACCGTTTGTCTCATGTCTGCACCTCCATCAGCCACTTATGTACTTCATCTGTTTTTACGTGTAATTGTATTTTGTATGATGTATTACCCTGATTGTCTGGTGTTACAGCGTTATCAATAAATTATGATTATGGTGATAATATACCGTATATACTCGTGTATAAGCCGAGTTTTTCAGCACATTTTTTGTGCTGAAAAAAGCCCTCCTCGGCTTATACACGAGTGAACTCCTGTTCTCCCGTCCCTCAGCTTTTAACTTCCACAGTGGAACGCATGTGCGTTCCACTGACAGGAAGTTCGGCATTTGGAACGCAAACTTGCGTTCCACTGCGGAGGTAAGTAAAAGGCTGAACTCCTCCTCCTGATCACTTATTGCACTGCTTCAAGCTGATGACCTTTCAGCCTATTTGCACATTGGACCCTTAATTGTGGACACTCATTATAAAAATCTAGCGATCCCAACAGCGCAGTGGAGGAGACCCCGGGGGAGGAAAACTCCATGATTCTGGTAAGGTGCAGCAACTTTAGTAGCCCGCCACAACCAATCAGCATTCAATGACAGAGAGGTTTTAATCACTACAGCATCAATTTGCTTATTTTTTTATATTTCAGGCGCTGGTAGCAATGGTTGCTAAAAACAGGAACTAAAATGTTAGTTTAGTTAACATATTCAGGGAGATCTTAGACTCCAATTTTCCCAACCTATCTGCCATGTCCTGCTGGATCCACCAGAACCTGTAAGATATTAGTTCCCCCTCCATCACTTACATATGTCTCCTGTTTACCAGTAGCTGCTGCATTTCCCACCCTAGGCTTATACTCGAGTCAATAAGTTTTCCCAGTTTTTTTAGGTAAAATTAGGTGCCTCGGCTTATACTCGGGTCGACTTATACTCGAATATATACAGTATTTGTTTTGAAATAATACTTATTTTAATTTTGGCAAGGGAGATTTTAGTTAAAATTTTGAAATATCATTCATTTGGTGTACAATATACAGAAAAAAAAGAAATGGAAAAAAATCACAATTTTGGATGATTTTGCTCTTCGTTATTTTTTGGGTTGTTTTTGTTTACACAGTTAGTACAACCCTATAAGTATATTTACTTTTCTTAGAGATTTGATCTAATGATGTGGGGGATATAAAAAGTTTATGCACTTGTTTGTTTTTTAGTTTTTGCCATTAATATACAGAATCAGTGCCTGCTTGTGTACAAGTGTGCCTAGTATTCTGTGGAAGCACATATACAGGCAAGACGGTGGTATTTGTGGGGGTGAATAAATCTGCATAGACAGATGGGAGAAGTTGAACGGATTGAGGGTGTTCCTTGTTAAGTACATATTAGGCAAACAAGCTAGCCTACTTTTGTGCCAAAATGTGGGATGGCATCATTAAAATGAGACGAAGGGCTGGAGAAGGTACTTTTGCTGGGGATTCCCAACTTTCCTGTAGGGCACAGAATGCTGTGCTACCTCAGAGGTGCTGGACATTGGATCTTATTCCTATATCTTCTGTGGGATACACTATGCACTTTCCAATTGCACTTTTGTGGGAAAGCGTGTTTTGTAGGCTCACTTCAACCCATATAATATTCAAACACACAGAAGTGCTAGTGGCAGGTTTCAGGGGGTAGCCTCTGTTTAGTGTAGAACAGGATGATGGCACTCCTATGTCTATGAGGCGCACTTTGGCTAACATGGTTTCCCCTCTCCCTCATCATTCATGTTTGCTAAAGAAAGAGGCTGAATTGAGCAATATTTTTGGAGAAAAAACATAAAGTTGGAATTTGATGTGACATATTAATGTTCCTACCCTGAGTCATTTTCAGGCTTTTTGACCAACCCGTAATACTAGGCACTGAATGCTTTAACGGAGCGTTTTTCAAATGCGTTTGTACACCTTAAATGTGCTAGGCAGCCACACACAGGAGCATCGCTGGTCTGCTCAGTTTGTAGTTTGTAAATGATCCTTAGTGTCGGGCAGAATGGACAATATGGTAATATTTTGCTGGTCAATGGGGTACAAGGACGGTTTTATGTTTTCCTTCTTAAATCAAATTTAACATCCTTTAACTTTTCATTAATTCATTATGATCTACTGCTAGTTGTCATACAAGACCACAATTATAACTGCTGCATGTAATGCCTCCACCCCTGCTCTAACATGGTCAGCCCCCTATACCGTCATTGTCTGCTGCGACCCCAGTGAACACTGTCTTGCGTATAACTAGGACACCAATTAAACCAGCTTGTCGAAAAATAAAAAAATTGCTCATCATATCTTACTTTTGTTCGATTTAGTTTGTATAAATACATGAAAATTCCTGAAAGAGGGTATAAAATAATGGCAAATAAGACTGGCAAAGCCTGCTGCAAGTTGTCATAATAACTACCAAAATTTGTACCTAATCTTTTTCTTATTGAAAACCATAGCATGTGTCACGAACGCGCTCCCAGCTGCCGTGACGTTGGGGTGTTTGCTGTATGAGGTCACACACGATTTCAGCCCGCAGTCTCTCTCACCTATCACACAGGTTCTTAGACCTACGGAATCGCCCCCAAACACAGCGCTCTCACACCCCCAGACACTTCAGGTACAGCCACCACCTATTGGGTACGGGCAATAGGACCCCAATATACTATCCCACACTGGCACACAGGCTTCTAGTTCCACAAACTAGCAAGACTCCCACCAGCACACACAGGGTTAACTCTTCACACCTCCAGACTGTTACACAAATGTACATACAAGCACACACAGCTTGTTAATCAAATGTATCAACAAATCACACACTGGCATTCCAAGGGTTTACCTGGACGAGCAATCTCCTCTACAAAGGCTATGGATTATTTAGAGTATCAAGGACGCAACTTATTAAATTTTAGATTTAATATACAAAAGGTACAGGGCATTCAGATAAAAAGAAAAATAAGGAATAAACAAATAATAAATTTGACATAACAAGCAAAACAGTTTAAAATAAAAGAGATAACGTACAGAGCATTACTTACATATAATAATCTGTATGCCTGGGGCAGGCAGAAATAATGGACAGTCCTTCAAATAGATTGATCCCCAAAAGTCTGACAATTTGTTCCCTCAGAACACAGATTTTTAAGCAACCTCAAATGGGTGCGGCATTCACAGGGGCAGGGTTAATGCTAATCGGGGTTGTGTCCTGGGACACCTTTTCAAACCAAATTTACCTGTTGCCTGATTTATTAACCAATTCTACAATGTGATATATTTGTCCTGGACAGCGTTACATCGATCCAATCTTATCATTAACAAATCCCCTATGACTTTGTTTATATTTTCATATCAAACATGCCTAAGTACAGGGCATTCACAGAGCTTCCACTCCTTTTCTTCATTTCTCTGTGGGTCAGAATTCTTAATTTACCATATGAGCTGCCCTTCATCATGCTATTGAGGAATAGGTGGTTGATCTCTGCTTTTATTGATTTTAAGTGGCATATTTTAAAACTGAATTCTTTCTGTCTATACAGTATTACATATAGGCTATGTTATCCCCTGGCCCCATTGAGCCAGGCCACATGCTGAGCGGTACCTACAAGTCTATTCAAGTGTCACAAGCAAACAGTGCTATGTCCTGAAAGCTGCTAAAAGTGGCAGGCTTATCTCCTCACACTGGGATGTAAAAACCTCCAAACACCATTACATCAGACGCTGCGTCTTTAACTGTTACACTAGCTTATCAATGGATTCATTTGATACAACCTATTTACCCTGCAGTTATGAATTATCCCTTGTAAATAAATGCAAGCTCTCTAATTTACACCTAGGGGTTAGTTTGTGTTTATACTACCCATTGAAGGGAAGTACTAGCTAGGGAAATACATGATCAAATACAATGGATGTCTGTGATCTGCATATCTAAAGCTGGTCTCTGCACAAAGGGTTTACCTAACTCAATTACAAGTTCTTGGCCTCATTTGGTCACACCTTTATCTGAATTGACCATCAGGTTAATTTAGGTATTCATGCAAAGATTTATTTGGGTCCTGACATCCAATATTCTATTTCAGCATATCAGATCTATGCTTTATCCTGACATCTCCCCCCTTCAAGAGATGGCATGGGCATTGACTGACAGGTCAGTGCCCAAGATCATCTCATCTAATTTCCCCCTGGGTCCACTGTAATAGCTGCTAGCTGGCTCTCACTGTCATTATGAGCCTTTAACCGATTATCATGAAAATTTCTCTCTATCATCCTGGCAGGGGAATCATACCACTGCTTCTGGCTGGCCTGGGCCTGCATCACGTTCTCATGTACCAACCCTGTTACAGTGTGCACTTTGTCTCTAATCCTCATGTCTTCTAAGTGAAAGCCTGAGGGAAAAATGGCCAGGAATTCCTGATACTGTACCTCTAAGTGGGAACCCCTTAAGGCTGGCACAGCAGAATACCTACTTCTACTCTGCCCTGCTCCCCAGTTACAACCTTCCCTGTCAGTGGGACATCCTATGCACTTCTTATCTTGGGGCCTACATAACAGGACACTCCCCTCCCCCTTGGACTCATCTATCTGGGGATGTAGAGTAGCCGGGAGTATGGGCCCCTCATTTATCTCCTCTAAGCCGTTAGATGGCTGGCTAAGTGAGTGTGGGCTAGCAACTGACCCCCTTGTCTCTATGGAAAACTCAGACGAATGGTCAGAACTCATATGTAGATCTGAGTGGTGAACATTCGAACTACAGGTCCCAGCAACAAAGTAAGAATTGCTGTCACTCGCTACTTCCCGTTGGTCAGGACTATGTGTCTCCCCCACATGCTCAATCGCTCTGTATGCAGCTGGTTCAGGCACAGAATATACATCTTCACTCTGCCCTCCCTCCCAGTTACCTGGTACAGCATCTTCCGAGCACATTACCTGGGTAGAAACATTGTCTTTCTCTAGCACAACAGAATTAATCACATTGTCATCTGTCCCATTTCTAGTAAGCATATTATCTACACCAGTATTAATGCCAACATCTGCAATAACAATGTCCGCTGTCCCTATCCCATGACAAGATGTCAGTGTAAAAACAGGTTTGGATTCTAACACAATACTGTTATTGACATTATCCTCATTATAGGCAGTAGGTCCAATAAGACATTCTCTTTCCTTATCACATCCTGGCACCTCGGGTTCTTCCCGTAAATCATCATAATTGCCAGAATTAACACTGGCACGTATCAGCTTCTCATCATCACATTTCACTCGCACAGCACCAGATGCAAAATGATTACAGAACAGTTCAGGTTCTTTACACAAAGTCACATCATTGGCAGGTTCAGCATTATCCCATACTACCTGGGCTGAGTCACATGGTGTAACAGAATTAGAGATAGTAGGAACAACATTTGCGGGAACATACTGAGAATTTAACCATCCAAGATCAGTAACTACTAAAACATTTGTGGGAATATCTTCAGGCACTTCCATTTTTCCCCCAGAAATAGTCTTCTCAACAATTATGTCCTCTTTAAAATCAGCCTCCTCCAATAGCAAATTCTGTGCAGCATCTGGTAGTATGCTGCTAGCATCATCAGCTTCCCCCAGCAGATTAAAAGGGGCCTCTGGATGCAAAATCTCGGTAGCATATTCCATGTTATCTGTAGCTGGCAGGGGTACCTTTTCCTCGTGGGCCACCCCTATAGGCTGGGCGATTACTGATCCAGCTTGTGAAAGAAGCTGCTGCAGGTGCTGCCTTTCGTCAGCCACCCGGCGACACTGATCTAGCCAGAATGGGGTATGAAGTCCACCCCTGAAAGATACCTCTTCCTGAGCGTATTCAAAACTCTCCTCCAGGTAGTCCAGCCGTTCCATAAGACTCATCGTGTAGCCCGGAATAAGGACCATCATGCGATACTCGCTGAAAGGATGTATCGGGCTTTCCTCTTCCCAGTCGAGGTGTTCGATGATCTCCCTGCGTGTCTTGTTGTGGCAGGAGAAACCTCGCAGCTGAGCTTCTTCAATTAGCTCTGCCATACTCATCATGACAAGTGGATTCTTTGGATTTAAGAAAATGTACCTACTCGGATCCTCTGGTTCAGTGACATTATCCACACCTTGATCCTCTGGTTCTGTCTTGCTCCCCAGCTCAGGTTCCATATCACATTGCTTCTTTGCATCATCCTCCAATAATGCGTGAACCAGCTCCTTTTTAGTTTTATCTGTCCAGTCGAGACCTCGCTGCTCACACAGGGCAATTAAAACTTCTTTGGCTTTTTTCTTGTAAGCAGCTGCCATCCTTGCAGTCACTTTGCAAAATAAAAGATAGAAAAGAAAAACAAGAGAGAAGGGAAGAGAACTGCTTTGCACGTATGTCTTCAAAAATTATAGCCCTGAGTTTCGTCCTTGTAAAACTATTGTATTCCTCGCAAGGTTACAATCAGTTTATAAGTGCAAGGGTTAATTGCTTAAACCATGCACTTAATACTCTAAGAAATTAAATCATCCCACCGCTATGCCACCAATTTGTCACGAACGCGCTCCCAGCTGCCGTGACGTTGGGGTGTTTGCTGTATGAGGTCACACACGATTTCAGCCCGCAGTCTCTCTCACCTATCACACAGGTTCTTAGACCTACGGAATCGCCCCCAAACACAGCGCTCTCACACCCCCAGACACTTCAGGTACAGCCACCACCTATTGGGTACGGGCAATAGGACCCCAATATACTATCCCACACTGGCACACAGGCTTCTAGTTCCACAAACTAGCAAGACTCCCACCAGCACACACAGGGTTAACTCTTCACACCTCCAGACTGTTACACAAATGTACATACAAGCACACACAGCTTGTTAATCAAATGTATCAACAAATCACACACTGGCATTCCAAGGGTTTACCTGGACGAGCAATCTCCTCTACAAAGGCTATGGATTATTTAGAGTATCAAGGACGCAACTTATTAAATTTTAGATTTAATATACAAAAGGTACAGGGCATTCAGATAAAAAGAAAAATAAGGAATAAACAAATAATAAATTTGACATAACAAGCAAAACAGTTTAAAATAAAAGAGATAACGTACAGAGCATTACTTACATATAATAATCTGTATGCCTGGGGCAGGCAGAAATAATGGACAGTCCTTCAAATAGATTGATCCCCAAAAGTCTGACAATTTGTTCCCTCAGAACACAGATTTTTAAGCAACCTCAAATGGGTGCGGCATTCACAGGGGCAGGGTTAATGCTAATCGGGGTTGTGTCCTGGGACACCTTTTCAAACCAAATTTACCTGTTGCCTGATTTATTAACCAATTCTACAATGTGATATATTTGTCCTGGACAGCGTTACATCGATCCAATCTTATCATTAACAAATCCCCTATGACTTTGTTTATATTTTCATATCAAACATGCCTAAGTACAGGGCATTCACAGAGCTTCCACTCCTTTTCTTCATTTCTCTGTGGGTCAGAATTCTTAATTTACCATATGAGCTGCCCTTCATCATGCTATTGAGGAATAGGTGGTTGATCTCTGCTTTTATTGATTTTAAGTGGCATATTTTAAAACTGAATTCTTTCTGTCTATACAGTATTACATATAGGCTATGTTATCCCCTGGCCCCATTGAGCCAGGCCACATGCTGAGCGGTACCTACAAGTCTATTCAAGTGTCACAAGCAAACAGTGCTATGTCCTGAAAGCTGCTAAAAGTGGCAGGCTTATCTCCTCACACTGGGATGTAAAAACCTCCAAACACCATTACATCAGACGCTGCGTCTTTAACTGTTACACTAGCTTATCAATGGATTCATTTGATACAACCTATTTACCCTGCAGTTATGAATTATCCCTTGTAAATAAATGCAAGCTCTCTAATTTACACCTAGGGGTTAGTTTGTGTTTATACTACCCATTGAAGGGAAGTACTAGCTAGGGAAATACATGATCAAATACAATGGATGTCTGTGATCTGCATATCTAAAGCTGGTCTCTGCACAAAGGGTTTACCTAACTCAATTACAAGTTCTTGGCCTCATTTGGTCACACCTTTATCTGAATTGACCATCAGGTTAATTTAGGTATTCATGCAAAGATTTATTTGGGTCCTGACATCCAATATTCTATTTCAGCATATCAGATCTATGCTTTATCCTGACAGCATGCGATTGTACATGTTAGGCTATCTAACAACATGCATTATGAATGTTTGTTTTTTATGGGATATATACTTTCCCATGTAAAGTTGGGTGTAGCCTTCATGACTGCTCTACGTGATAACTTGCACGCTCAGTATAATTTAGGTAGATCACGCCCTAGTGATATCGCCATGTCAGAATTCCACAGCGTACGCACTGTGTTATTCCAGGGCTCTATACACCTGGCCACGTGATGATGTATCCAGTCCCCTACAATACTATGTTAGTCATCAGTTTATCTTTTGGCTATTAGTGTCTATGATCAAAGTTTAAACGGCTATAATATACTGTACGTCCTAGTTGTGATCATAATCAGAGTTATGTGTACTCAAAAGTGTAACTAATGATTATTCTCACACCTTTATTGATGCACACAGCTTACCGTTTACTGATGCAACGTCTCTAATGTTAACCCGTCATATCCACATAACATTACCTTAGTGTCATTAGTGTGGCGAGATTATTAGAGTTTACCTGTCACATCTGACCTGGCCATAGTTCAATGATATACCATGTTCCAGATAATGTCATAATAGATATATATATTATAATATACCCACCCCAGTCACAGGGTTATGCCTAATCATTGTATTGTGTGATACTTATCACTTATGAAAAAGATTGTGAAGCTTGTCTACAGTTAGTACCAAGTTAATAATACTAGAAACTAAATAGAGTCCTGTAAATTTACCATTTATTTATATTTATCTCTTAACACTTACATTAGAGAGAGAGGAAAAACAGGTTAAGATACCCATATGTGGTCTGTTTCAGGGACGGTGATCCTGAGCTCATATGTGGCCCTTTAGTGTCAGACCACACTGCTATATATTTGGGCTCAGTTAGTGTGGTTGGGTAAAATAGTGCACACAATGTCGATCGTAGTAATTGTCATGCTGCATTGTGCATGAGGTGTTGACATTTGACCTTTTGATTTGAGACTATCCAATTGTCCGATTCACAGTGCGCATGCTAAGCTGTAGAGTCCAATTGCTTAAAAAGATAAATGAGACAGCATTATTTTTCATTATTCATTTTAAAAGGAAGATGACAATGGTACAGCAAGAAGGCCTAACAGATTGTTGTATTGTTGGCAGGGATGATCTCTTGCAGAATCATAAAAAGTTGAAAGTATCCATAAAAATGTTTCTGGGTGTTGAAGATTAAATTTGTTCATCCAGTTTTTATGGTGAAGTGCATTTCTTTAAAGAACAGAAGAATCCATGTGAAGTTGAACAACAAAGATAATTATTTTGATACTTTTCCTGCTTGTAACAAGGGTCATTATTAGGTTAATTTCCCATAAGCTTTTAAATCAGATCTAGTAGGAGACATTCCCTGCATCCTAAGCATCATTTCCCGGTCAGTCGGTCTCCATGGAAACCACTAAGCTAAGTGATGTGTAGGGACCTGAAGGGAAGGCTGTGTAGCGAGCAAGTGGTGGTGTGTGTCCCTGACGTCACTGTCTCCGCTTGTTGATAGGGCAGTTGTGTCAACTCCCATACAGGACGCTTCTACAGTGCTTCTTTATTACAGCATGCTGCCAGTGCAATCTACCGCAGGCTTCTGAACACATTACTTTATATTCTCATTTTTTCCCCTCATCCAGTTTTTCTCTACTGCCTGGTGACTCAGAAGATGCTTTTTATGGTGTCACATGTGTCTGTCTGTATGCCACTGTATGGTAGAAGCAGACAGGCCTGGCTGAATTTCACCTGACCTCGCACTGGATTGTCGATTTGCCATAGGGGACACTGACTATGCAGAAATTTATAGAAGAGGATTACTATGAATTGGACTGGTGGTACGAGGATTGTGCAGATGGTAATGAGGCTTTCTGCTGGTGATAAGAAATGCTATCTTTGGAATGTTATGCGTGTCTTTCTTATAAGAATAATGAATGTAATGTAAGATTTCACACCAGTTACTGGGACAAAGGCAGGTTAAGAATATCTGTGTATGCTTACGACTGAAGCAGCCAGCATCTATAGCTTGGTAAATGGCACTGTATTCTGGCAGTGGAGGGGTTAAACAATTGATCTCCACGTGGTGACCAGGGGGTCTAATTTAAAGCTGTGTGAAGTCTCTTCTAAGAATGTGATGGTTTCACACATACTGTATATTCATTATCGCATCATCTGTTTTTGTTTTGTTTAATTGTCTGAATTCAAAAAGCAATTTAACCCCCATATATGGTCAACAGCATGTTGCAGCAAATTATCTGGTGAGGACTGTTTGGCATCTTTGACCCAGCATGGATTGGGCAAAATATTATTTTAATGTATAATGATCTTAAGCAATGATCTAATAATAGTACAGATGATATATGTGTTGATCTGAATGTCATTTAGCTTCTTATTGTACGACCTTCCATGTTGTCATCCTGCATTTTCTGATCTGATGTAACATCTTTGTCAGTTGCGGGAACAGGCTGCATATGATTGCAGAGGGATATTTGGCAGGATTTTCTTTCATCGGAGCGATGGCACTCACATATAACAAAAGGGATACTTATTTGTTGTCTTCTAATCCAGCTCTCTGTAATATTGACTCACAATTTTATACATGCACTGTTTATAATATTAGTATTCATGGTATCTGGTGCTTCTCATGAACTATAATAGTGGGCACAGACAATGTGCTGCCATGCCTGCCGTTCAAACACAATAAGACATTCTCTGTTTTGGTTTCTAGGATACTGTAACCATACAGGAATCTGCCATAAATTCAGTACTAATGTTTATAGCATATTTTACTTTTTTGATTCTAGGCAAATGATGGAAATTGGCATTTTTTTAATGTTAAGTACTCATGGGCATTTGCAATGCATTATCATCTATTGCAAGTTAAAATGCAAGTAAAATACCTATAAACCATATAGCATTTTTGTGTGCGTTTTAATATGTACTTAGATGTGTTTGCTGAAAAAAAATCTTTACAAGACTGGTAAGGTTTTTCTCCAGTGAATAGTGGCAACTGTACAATCATATAATTGCTTGTTGAAATTAAATGGTTTAATGGATGACATGAAATATTGAGGAGTTATATCAGTAAATAATTATTGTTGCATTGTCACCTTACTCACTGACATTCTGAAGTAGAGTAAGAATTATATCTTATGACAGATCCTCATAGTATGAATTGATATCCATTCGTCTTATTGCAGGTCCTTTCATGTGAACTTACTGCAATGATACCATGTATCTAGAGTGACATGTCTGACCTAATAATCCTACAAGAGCACCTTTGATTAAACACTCAAACGTGCTTCATAAAACAGTACTCAATATAGCAAATACTCCTGAGGACTACCCTCTGTGATCTGTCGTAGTGGCTTGGACAACCAAATTGCTGTGTGTGTACCCAAAACAACCAGTACCACTGAACAATAATTGATGTGGATTGCTCATGTGCCATTTAGTTGGTCAGTGACCACAATCTACCAATGTGTGCATTCATCAGCCAACCACACTAACCGGTTGTCATATTAACTGGTCATTTGGCCTGAGCCCAGAGGAAATGGTTCTGTACCATTCAGTTACCTGCATGGGTGGCCAAATTAGACAAGTTCTAGTTCCATGCTAAGTTACTAAACCTGTTAGCATATGGGCTGCTGAAGATTAAATTCTGTCAGCAATGTAATTCTTGTCAATTGGTGTGTTTTACAAGGCTCTCTATTGTATAGATTTATTAATCAAGATTCAAAAATGTGACCAGACACATTGCAATATCGCTGGTGAAATATGCCGTCTGATATCACATGTGGGTCTCCAAAATAAGTGAATCCAGTAGTATAATTTTGGAGGACAGCTGTAAATTATGTTGGAAGATGCAAATAAAGTCAGAAGTGTCCTATTTGTTACATTTCTGTGATACACTTGCTCATCCAGTGATGGTTATCTTTTATTTCAACATTCTAAATAGCTGAACTGTATTCCCTGATCAGTGTTATAGTTTCAGTTTGCATTCCATGAAAACCAGATTTAAGATTGGGCAGCTCTGCTGGTGCAGCTAAGTATAACTGGATACCTCAGACACACTGAATCTGCTTTTCTGTTGTAGACATAACTGTGCCATAGAGAAAGCACGTGGCTATTGTTCTGAACACTGGGAACAACCCTTTCTGCAGACCTAATTTTTACTGCTATTTAAGTCAAAGTACAGACTGTAACTTATACAGTCTGTTATGTTCAGTTTGCAAAACATTGCCCCATTGAAGTGGTTAATATAAAGGAAACATTAAACAATAAATATAAGTCAACCTCTCAGGTATGGAATAAGGTTGTCTAAGTGTGCTGTTGCATATTGGCAGCACGGTGGCTAAGTGGTTAGCACTTCTGCCTCACAGCACTGAGATCATGAGTTTGATTCCCGACCAGGGCCTTATCTGTGTGGAGTTTGTATGTTCTCACTGTGTTTGCATGGGTTTCCTCCGGGTGCTCTGGTTACCTCCCACAGTCCAAAAACATACTAGTAGGTTAACTGGCTGCTGACAAATTAACACTAGGCTGTATGTAAGGGAATTTAGACTGTAAGCTCCAATGGAGCAGGGACGGATGGGAATGACAAAATATACAGTACAGCGCTGCGGAATTGGTGGCGCCATATGAATAAGTGATGATGAAGATTTCCAACTTAATTTCCAAATACAGTATCCTGTGCTGAATTAGATAATGAACTTTAAGTTTGTGTGTTGAATTTGCCTTTGTGCCAGATGCATATGGAAATGTATATGTACGCATTTCTTAGTATCATCATTGAATTTACAATGTGCTAACATTAAGATTAATGTGTATTTTCAGCTGCATTGACACGCCTCAGAGGCACTAAAATGAAAAAAGAAGCGTTAAAACTAAAAAAATAAATAAAACCCCACTGCAGTGCAACATATATTAAATGATGTAATGACGTGAGTAACGTTTTATTTTTATGAACTGAACTTTCTTTAAAATCTTAAATGCAGAATTTAAATGCTAGAGTGGGGTGATGCACCTAAACATAGGGATCGTTGATTCCTATGGGGAAATGTACATTAATACTGAACCCCATAGGTAGGTGGGATAGGGATTATCATGACCAGTTCTGAATGGTTCTCATCAGGAGCTGCCTCAGATCAGCCAGTGAAATGACCAGCTTTGGGGAAGACTGAGTAGTCTATGCACAGGAAATGGTGTGTATGATGCCCATGGTCCGTTCAATGTTCACTATGTTTTTGTGTGTGTGTACTGTGGGACCCCACAGAATCAATGATCCCTATTGTATATTACTATATTAATTAGCTTGTATGTTGTAAACAATGCCAAGCAACCCCAA
This sequence comes from Mixophyes fleayi, assembly GCF_038048845.1. Lineage (NCBI taxonomy): Eukaryota > Metazoa > Chordata > Amphibia > Anura > Limnodynastidae > Mixophyes > Mixophyes fleayi. The sequence goes on along the minus strand of NC_134406.1, from coordinate 81,801,360 downwards.
TGTTCTGCAGACTGCAGTCCTGGATTGGTGCAAGGATTTATTTCTCTGCATATTTATATACATATATATTTATAGTGCTTGCTTTGCAGATATAAAAATAAATATCACCCATATCATTGTAGCCAATTTTCAAGACAAATGATAAAGCGTTTGCAATACACTTTAAACCAATTATCTTTGCATATGTTGTACAACGAGATTGATGCCAAGGTGTTTTTCTAGGGTAATATTTTCCAGTATAATATTCTGCTAAGGTTACAGTGATTATGGTGACACATGTCAAATACCAGGTTGTAATGGAAAAGAAGATGGGTTACACTTTGTGGGAGGAATGGAGAAGTAATTGTGCACAGACCTATCTTTGTGCAACTCAGCAAATCTGATGTGATAAATTTCTGAAAACTGGTGCACAGATAACGCTGCTAAAAATGTAGTGGAACTAATCGCAACCAATCATTTTCTAGTCCAATTTAGAAAATGAAAACTCTGGTTGCTATTGGTTACAGTACCCTTTTTGGCCACTTTATCCGTGCACCAGTTGTCATGAATGTCCGCCATATCCTACTTTGACTTCAGTGGAAGTCACATCAAGCTGTTGCTCTGGAAGAACTGTACCTTGGCTCTGCCACAAGAAGTTACAAGCAAACAAGTTAGGAAGTATTCAAGGTGAAATTAGTAATTAAAAGCAGCAAGTGAAATCGTTGGTGTTTTTTTTTTTTATTTGTCCTGAGAGTTGTATGTATACCTTTGTGTGAAAGGGCTGGGTAACAGAACAACTCCCAGGCTGTCGTCAATGCATGGCTCTAATATCTGACTCTAGATCAGGGCTCCCTAACAGTGCAGGTTTTCCGGATCACATGTGACATAATTAGGACCACCTGTGGATCTGTTACAATGTGTCAGTTAGTAATGAATACACCTGTGCTCCAGCAAGGATCTATGGAAAACCTGCACTGTTAGGGAGCCCTGAGGACTGTGATCAATTGGAACTTGTACCTTTCTTCTGCTATGGGTTATTGTATATTAATTCACTAGTCCAGTGTAAAATGTCTACTATGTTTTACAAATAAACTTTCCACTTGTTCAAAAATCACTTCCCCATATCTTTGTCACTTTATGAGATTATGAAGGAACTTTCCTCTTCAAATATTTTATAAATTCTTGGCCAATATAAAATGACAGTGCCCCTTTAATCAGTGCTAATTGCAGCTTAGTTCAGAGGTTGACAACCAACACAAAATGTCTAGATTCCATACAGCTGAAGTTCCAATTGTTAGTTTGATCTTATATCCACAAGTCTATTATGTGCTATTAGGGAGCTCTGAAAGACACAAGCACATAGAATAATGGTAATTACTGTTTGTTATATTGAATAATGGATCAGTGCATAACTACTTCCCCATCTCATTTAGTATATTTCTGGACTTCCCATTTTATTTTTCAGTTATTTGGCTTGAATTATTTATAAAAGCTGCTCACCTTTTGGATAATGTTTGTCTTCTATTCCTCTTACTGCAACTTTACTAAATGAACGGCTTTGTTTTTTAATTGTCTTCTGTGCTTTTCAGTTTTGTTGTCTCTATATGCATGGACACAGATATTTCATTTTCTTGAGATGCCACTGGTTTACTGTGTATTTTGACACAATTGTATCCAGAGAGAAGCTTTGCGTAATATAGTAGCTATAAAAAGCAATTGGTATTTTCCCGTTTTATTTTCATACATTATAGGGGAGATTCAATTAGCCGCGATGTTCCTCAGATAATCACGCCCGTGAGGTTTTTTTACAAAAAATGTCCGCTGATTTTTCCTTGCGAACCATAGAGGCGCAAGGAAAAATTACAGCAGAATTTACCGTAGTAACGGTAAAAATGGGCAGCTGGGATGTTCTGAGGAACATCGCGGCTAATTGAATTACCTCCTTAGAAGAAAAATGGATTTATTTAAGGTGGCCAACAATCAATTATATGACCTCTCAAAACAAGTGATTGCTCCACGGTTTATTTAGAAGTAGCGTAGCCAATTATTACGTGTATATGTATTATATTATTTTTAGTTTGAATTAATTAACAAAAAGCTTTAGAGTTGTTTTTATGTTTGACACTACATGTTGATCAGATCTAAGACTTCACAAATAAATCAAAGATGTAAAATAAAATGTGAAACATGGAATGAATAGTTTTATAGCCCCTGAATCCATGGGTTTTGTGACACCAAGCTATTTTCTGTACACAGTAGTATTTAATAGCAGATCTGTATCCTAAAGCTGGGTACACACTACTGAAAATTTCTCCTGATTAGATAGATATCTGTAACGATTTTTACTATTGAAAGCCCAGACGAGTATACGGATTTGTGTACACACTTACACGATTTACCTTCAGATCTGTGCTCATCTGTCATAACCATCTGCTGAAAAGATCATGGCTCTGTAAACTTCATAGAGATCTGCCTACACTGCTGGTCGTGAGTGTGTACACATTATAGAATTTTCCTGACATCGTTTATAGTCCGTTTCTAAAATCAAGTCAAACGATAGGATGTGCTTTGGTACGAGAAAACATGAAACATGCAAGTGTACACATCAATGCTATATTGGACCAAACAGTCATTTATCGTCTGATTGCCACGATAATTGGGTGAAAAACCTGTAGTGTGTACCCAGCTTAACTCAGGGCACAGGAAAATAACTGTTCCCCATTATATAATAATGTGACTGAAAAAAGCACCCTTTTTAGTAAAAGTTTGTCATCTGAAGATGGGCACCCCAGTTAGTTCTCTTCATAGTGCATGTATCTATAATCATGATAGTTCCTCTCCTGTCTTGAATCTACCAAGGTGGTTATTCTCACACAGGGCAGATGCAGAGTGGAACGTACACCAGTTTACATAGCATATCTTGTGTGAAATCTCTCCGAGCATGCCCTTACGTGGATCTACCTCTGTAGAGGCAGGACTGGGGATGGAAGGAGCATTCTAATGTTGGCCGAGTACTGTGTCTACACAAACGTGGTTCATGCAGACCTGCAGAAACACGCATTTACATCTGTTAGGAGGTGTAGCTTTTGCAAATACTCACTGATTATGATGACTCTTCATAAATCAGGAACAAATGTTTTGGAGACGGAGACATCTCAAGATGTGTACTGCTCTGCATATGGGTGCAAATACGCTATTTGTTAATGCTTTTCATTTCTTTTTTTAAAAAAAAAAATAAATAATAATAATAATAATTTACTCCCATTTTGTGACCAGCTCTGCATCAGCCCCATAGTGTCAAAAACAAAACACAACGAGCCTGAATTATTAAGGAGAGGAAAGCATACAAAAAGGAGTAAATTTGCACCTTGGCAAAACCATGTCCCATTGGAGGGGGAGATAAATTTAAAATGTGATAGCAGATTTATAGTTGGGGTAGGGCATGTCCTAGATCAACTTTATATTTCAGTGTAAAAATAAAGCTATCAAGTATTTGTGTGCTAAAGGAAAAAGCAGCCAGTATTTTGCTTATGTGCAAATTAATAAACTAATTTGCACCACTTGCATTGTAACATGGTTTGTCCCGGAGCAAATTTACTCTTTTAATGATGCAAAGGAGGAGAAGACAAAAAACATAACAGAAATGAAAAAAATAAAGGTAAAAATACTGCATCAGTCTAATTCACAGATTTGTATACCCTCAATTTTATAGATGCATCTTCCCTATTATAATATTAATTTAAAATTTTTATTCTTTAGGTCATTTTTACCTAAGGGAAGGTGCCTTTCCGCATGACTATTTTTTTTATGCTCAAAAAAGGGGGAAAGAAAGAAATTTAAATGGAAAGCACTATAGTATATAGATCTAAAATATAACTTTTATTAATTAAAAATACCCATACATGACCACAACAAAGTTCCAAGACGGCAAAATATGTTCTAATATAGCAATGCACCGTAAAGCTATAGAACTATCCCTTTTTGATAAAGAAATGGACCTTATGTAGGGACTAGGCAGCTAGGAGATATTAAGCTTCCCTGGACCTAGTAAGCTTAATTGATCACAACAACTTCAGCTGGTATAAATGAGTGATACTGTGTCTGAAGTGCACAGCATGGTATCCAATGAGATATATGAGATAAGCAAACAACACATGAAAAAATAATATATCTGGATAGATAACGAAGTCATAAGGATTCATGGTGAATAAGAACCATAAGTAACAATGGATAAAAACAATTTATCTGACTTTACAACCTCCCTAAGGATGCAAGTGGGGAGAAATTCAAGCAGGCCAAATGTGATTGTTAAAAACACACAACCACAGAAATAACTGTAATCACTTGTTTCTATAACTTTATAATCACTAATACTGCTTTACTATTTTTTGTATTTCGCTATCTTGGAATTTTGTTCTGGTCATCTATAGGTATTTTTAATTTATTAATAAAAGATATATATATATATATATATATATATATTAGTGCTTTCCATTTTAAATTACTTTCTTTCCCCCTTTTTTGTTTTAATGACTAAGGACCAACATTGAGCAGATTTCACTTTGGCAAAACCATGTTGCATTAAAGGGATGGTAAATTGAAAATATGGGGACAGATTAATAGTTGGGATTAGGCAAGTCCTAATTCAACTTTTAAATTTTAGTGTAAAAATAAAGCTATCAGGTATTTGTGTGCTACATGAAAAGCAGCCAGTATTTTCATTATGTGCAAAAAAATTTATGAATTTGCACCTCTTGCATAGGAACATGATTTGTCCAGGAGCAAATGTACTCCTTTGTTTTGCTTTGAACACTTCCATATTACCAAACAGGAACTTTTTCAAAGCTACTCTTTTTAACCGGGTGTAACTTAATTGTTCTCAGTAAGGATCTACACAACATGTATCAATTTGAATCAAATTTCTGGTTAGTCTAATTTCAGTTTAAGCTCTCAAAACACTCCTAATTGTTAAAAATCCCTGATTTACTCTTAAATGGGGAACACATCATTAGCACTACTCAGATTAAGGTGATGCCAAGTGTTTATAAAGTCTGCGTTTTCCAAGCCAGAACATCTCCACATTCTACTGCAGTGTTTTAAGAGAATAAGAGGAGCGATTGTTATCATTGCACTGTTTTCAAACTTTTCTAACACCATCCTTAATGGCTTTGATATTTACAGTACTGTAAAATTGATTGTTATTTTTATCTGATTACCTGCAACAAAATATGCTGTGATCTAGGGATATTCTAAAAACATGCAGGGCAATATGTATTATTTTGTTGTTGTTGTTTTTACATACTTTTGTCTACTTTTTGTAAAGAAGTTGAGAACAAATCTAGAAATTTTATTGTGTGACTTCATTTGAGTCCATCCAACCACCTTGACACATTAATTGTCATTAGATTCCCAAGTCAGTGTATCAGTCTAAATATCAATTTCTCAATTTTAATGAGCAAAAGAAGTGAAAGAAAATTCTAATTCATTAGGAAACTGATGCTGCTGTGAGTTCTGACAATTGTGCAATGGAATGTTATTGGTGCCTTGTCACTCACAGGGTTAATGAATCATTGACAAGGTAACCTGTCCTCCCACCCTCAGCAAGATGTAGTCTCAGCCAACACTTCCTTACTGCAGTTGCTATGAAACTTGTTTGGATTCTACCATTCACAATGCAACAGGGGAGGGCAGGAATTTAAAAACTGTACTTTACGCTCTGAAATTTCTTGCTGAAACTTAGCTTTTGTTGTTTTTGTTTTTTATGTGTGTTTTTTAAGTACTGCTATATACCAGGGCTGCTTCTAGTATATAAATATATAGCTATACAAATAGAGATATTACAGGTGCAGCTTCTCACTTGGGTGTGTCCCAAGTCCCTGCTGGTTCGGCTGTTGTATGTGTCAGTGGTGAGAGTGCTTAGACTTTATCACAGAACCCTTTGCTACAAGTATGTGAGGGAACAGGGATGCTGCCCCACAAATGGGGCTCCCGCTGTCCCCTTGCTGTGCCATACATGTGGCCCCTAAGGGGCCATACAGCATGTGTCTGTAACTTGTAATGAGTGTGTCCTTTATTAGTCTATTTGTCTTCCACCCCTGGGATACTCTTGATTCTAATTATGTCCTTTATTAAGCCACTAATTGAAGAAGAAAGCTTTGAGTGTGACGCTGAAAATGAGCAGGAGTCACTTTATGATGATTCTTCTGAGCAGCTGGACTTTATGGCAGAAGGTAAAATAACCTGTTTGTGTGAACAATTTACCTGTAGTAATTGGCAAACTGAACTAAATGCAGGATATGGAATGCTGGCTTTGTGGATGCTTGTACAATGTCATTATTGGATATACATTTTGATGGTAAATATTATTGCTCCTTTGCTACAAAACTTGTTCATTTATTCTGAATTCATCGTAAGTATCTGTCCTGTTATGTTTAAGAATATTTCCCAGTAAACCTGTAATAATATAATGATATATCTTTTCAGGCACATCTTGCTAATATTCTCGGCTCAGACGTTTTCCCCTGTAAATGTATACCTTTTTATTGGCACTCCTGATCATGTGTCTGTGTTACCTGTCCATGATCTATCTCTTGTTACCACACTGAGGGTGTTTGAGTGCTAGTGTTCAGAATTGTACGTGTGTGTATATACTGTGGTCTCTTACAAACACTGCCGTTTTAATTTATTTACCTTTTTTATTTATTCTTTAAAGACAATATTTCCCAAATGTTTTGTTACTTGTACAGTAAGGTTCAGCCGTGAGACTTTTATTGTAATTTTTTGTTTTTAGTTATGCTGAACAAAGTGGTGACAAATATTTTGTATTAGACACCACTTTTTCTCTGGGTTAATTTTTCTTGGATGTGGTACAATTCACTGTATTGTATTGAGTCATTATAGAATGACTACTTATGCCACATGCTTTGGTTTGTCACGTCTGCTTTTTGCTCTATTGTTGAACCTGTTTATCTCAGGTATGTTACGTCTGTGGGCAGAAAGTGCAAAATGATCACATGTATTGTTTATCACGTAGGTCATATGTTTGGGAGTAATTGATACTCTTATCATAACATGGAATCTTCCACTAAGTAATCCTTGGTATCTGGTCACTTTTCATATACTGTGTGTGGGGAAAAATTATTAATCTTGTAGTTGGTTCTAGTGAGGGGGAATTACCGCTTGTAAACATTGCTGTTCTGTGTCTGCAGCTTTTACATTTCCTGAATGCCAAGGTTGTGTATATGGATCATTAGGACTAAAAGTGGTTCTGAACTTAAATGGGCTTAACTAGTTATTTGCTGAGTGAAATCTTAAGTGCACCATACAAAACGCTGTTTAATTGTTCCGTCATTAGACGGATGGAAAAGGGGTGCAGGATTCAGCATATGTTCCTGCATTGTTCCCAATAAGCACTTTTTAATAAGGCACTTGTAACATTTTGTTAAGAAAATTGGTCCTCATGCAGTTAGGGAGGTGAATTCCTGTGCCTAAAGGCAGCGCTTCTGAGGCAGTGGTTAATGAACGAGAAAACGTCTAATGAAACCTCTACGTAACCGTTTAAACAGTATTTACTGGTGTCAAAATACATGTTGTTACATGGATCTTTTAACGCTAGTGAAAGTATATAAACTAGTATGGAACCCTGTGGTACTCCCTAGTGAATGAGAGAGTTTGGGCTTTGGCACATTTTTTTCTCAGCAGCTGCCTGTCAATTTAGTGTCCTCCTTTGACCCCACCGATTGCAAGTGCAATGAGACATTACATTCGTGACTTCTCAGCTCCCCATAAGTGCAGGTTATCAGAATGTCCTCATAAGATCTTTGATCATTTCTAACCAATAAAACCATTAATCTAAATGTGATATGGTTCATAAAATCTCCAGAAATAGCCTTATAACTAGTGTTGAAGACAGATGCAAAAATTATAAATATAACTAGGAATGTAAATATTATTTCATATATCTAAATTACTTTGGTCATATCCAGTTGTTTGACTTCATTGTAAAGAGGCCGGTGTTTAATAACTGGTGGCATAGACTTTTTAGCCAGGTCTTTGTGGCTGCCCTATTTTCCACTGTAGTTATATAGATATTCCAAAATCTAAAACATATATTTAAAAAACAACCCCTGCAGAAAATAACCATAAAACACACGGCAGACTATAGAACTGTTTATTTTTTGCCATTCTTTTTTGTCTGCTGCAATATTAGTGGTGGAATGAAGTGGCTGGACCGCACAACTGGAATTGTCATGGCCGCTAGAAATGCACCTGTTCCTGTAGGTCGATGATGACATACTTGTTCCATTGGCATCATTACATAACTGGATTTGTCATGGCCACTAGAAATGCTCCTGTTTCTGTAGGTCGATGATGACATACTTGTTCCATTGGCATCATTACATAACTGGATTTTCCGTCCTGTACATCAGATGTATTATATTTTTAATTTGATAGGTTTTCACCTGTTTGACCATACCATGCTGCTAAATTTGATCAAAATTGACCTTATCTGTGTATGTCTACCTTTTACTGATATGCACAACATTTAAGATGGTGTCACATTTAGCGATACAAATCGTTCAGGCCGAATGCAAAAATTCAGGATTTGGAACCAATTTAACCACAGCCGACACAATTTTTTAACGGATTCTATTTTTCATATAGACTGGCAAGAGTTGCCTGAACAATACCAATTTCATTTTTATTGTGTAGAATATTTTTAAACCATCTATTCCAGACACGTTGGTTCACATTAGTATGAGTAAAGGTGGACTGTATTCCTAGCCTAGCAGCCATTCTTTTCAAACCGAAGCATAAGCATATTTACCTTCTTAGAGACCTACAATTTTGGAGTCATCTGCAGTCGATCTCTTGGTTTTAGAATTTCTAGATATGTTTGGGTAATTTTGCATTATAACTGCGTCAGTTTCTCTCAGGAACAAACATGTGCTTATGTCTCATGATTTGTTACTAAACTTTCTTTAGCCACCTTCAGGGGACTGTTTGATTTTTAAGGATGTAGCCATAGGCATACATAGTGCAATAATTAAGCGGTATGCTGGCCTCTTCATGTGAATTGCTATTGCATTTTCCTTGTTGTGGCCTTCCTACACCATTTATACAGGTGTAGGCAGGCCCGGCGCTCCCATTTGGCAACCTTAGGCAGTTGCCTAGGGCGCCGGGACCTGCAGGGCGCCGCTGACTAGATTTTCTAATCTAGTCAGCGGTTCAGCGACACGAGAGAGATGCACAGCGGTCGGCAAGATCACTGACTGACGTCAGTGATCATGTGATAGTCTGTCCGGCGGCGCCTCTGAGGTATCACACTGTCTGTCACTGACAGACAGTGTGAATAAAGTTCTTCCCCCCCTCCTCTCCCCTCTCAGCATGCATCGTGAGGAGCAGCTAGAGAAAGAAAAGGTAAGTAAAATCTAATTTTTTTTTTATTTAGTGTGTTCGGGGGGCGGTGGCGAAATTTTGCCTAGGGCGCCGAGAACCCTAGCACCGGCCCTGGGTGTAGGAGGATTTCATATAGATGGAAGTGGGATCATTCTAGAAGTAATGCAAAGATACTGTAAGTTGCATGGGATCATGGGTCAGTCTCCCAGCACCTTCCTATATGTACATGTTTAGTTACAGCAAATATCTGTCTAATTTTTTCTGGGTTACTTTCTTGATGAGACTTTACTACATGCAGCAATATTGCTGTCATAGAAGCGTGCATATAGACAGGGTTCAGAGAACTTTTTTACCTTTTACCCCCAAATATATTTAGATACGCCGACATTACCCCCTTGATTTGAATGGAAGGAAATAATATATTATTAATTATTGGAATTCAAAATTTTATTGAATCTATTCAAAATTTCTTTGAAAGCTTCAACTTCAAAACTTCAGGTTTTGGAGAAATGATGGTGCTTCATTTTTGATAAGAGAGCATCTATATTGGGGCATTTTGATGTCAGAGCAATTTGGATACAGTCTTCAGCGTCCAATCGATTTCTCTGCTTTGTTTTTATGTTTGTTAGAGTGGAAAATCCTTGTTAGCAAAGGTAGGTTGTTTCAAAAGGCAGCAACTTTTTAACTGCCTCCTCATGTGCAATTTTGAATGCCTTTGCAGCTGTTGACATCCAAAAATATGACAGATCTGCTTTGTTTTCAAATGCAATACATGCTTCATTATTGCATCGAAGCTCAAGCAGTGCCTCTTCCAACCCTTGAGGCTCTTCTGGTACAACAAAAATTTCACATTTAAAGGGGTCTACAATCCAACTGTGATTGTTGACCCCCAGGAATGCATGTGAATCGGCAGCATTACCCCGAGGAATTTCATTTTTACCCCATTTGGGGTAATTTACTTCTGTTCCCTGACCACTGATATAGACCTATGGTTTTCAAGTACAGAAACTTGTAAATGTTGCAAACAAATGCATCCTATAATATGTTGCATCCATTATTATGAAATGTTGAATTACTGACAGTGAGCCAGTAGTTCCATGGTGACACAAGATCACAGATATATATATTTTTTTTTTAATAAACCCCTTTACTCACACATACACTCTTACAGCATACTTACCTACTTTTGAAGGCAGCTGTCTGGGAGGGGATCCGTGGAGGGGGGCGTGGCCACGTGTGCTGCGCCGTTAGGCTTCGCCCTGTCATTCTTAGGCAATTATAGCCAATCGCAGCAGGGGGCCACGATGGCGCGTTTAGCCCCGCCCCACCATGTACAACAACGGGGACAGCTGGATCCGGGATTTTTGCCTGCTCTCTCGGGAGGCCGGGAGAACTCCCAAAAATTCGGGAAACTCCCGGACGTTCCGGGAGAATAGGCAACTATGTCTTACACTTATACATATACCTGCATACGTCTGTGCAGCAGTGGTCTCTCCCTTTATAATCTATGTTGAATGGAGGGGTTAGACTAATTTTCCCCACAAAACCTTCTCCACACTCCCAATTGGCTGCTTTTTTTTAGAGACTCCAATATAAAGTACTTATAAATAATAACATACAGAGTCATTAACAAATCTGCACCAACATGCATCTCTTATTGTCTCCACATATCTCTCCACTGAAATCAGCTGCTCTTCCCAAATCTGCATCTCTCATTCACAGTTATTGGCTGCTCCCATTCCTAATTACAGCCCTTTTTTTGGCCAGCATCCGCTATGTGGAATTCTCTGCCTTAAACAACAAGGCTTTACAATAACCTCTAAACCTTAAAATGTTAAAAGAAAACTCGCATTATTAGGCAAGCTTATGAAATTTACATTTATTCTCTTGCTATACTCAAACAACCTATTGACCCCCAAACCAACATTACTGTGTGACTGGATAATATAGCCCCACTAACAGAGACTGGCTGGGCTGGTCCCATAGTGAGCTACCTTAGGCTAGGTTACTGGGCTACCTGATTTTTTTTTATTTCCTCTAAAATATTCCTTATAGGCTGCTGAGCCAAGTCTTAGCCTGGCTCAATGTATGTGTGTAATTAATAACTGTATAAACAGTTCTGATGTCATCACTTCAGTGTTCATTAGGAAATGTGTGCATTACAATCAATAATGCACACCCTGCCGTAAATTATGACTAATATCAGGAGGTTCCTTTGAGATCCATGACTGGTATCAAAGCACTCGACCTACTGCATTGTGTTTTTATATGGCCATATGCTTTACAGTCCATTGTATTAGTAGCATGTGTTAAAACATGAGAAATAGGGAAATGCATGCTGCACTCTAGGGGTCCGAGTCATTAAGGAAAATAAGGCAAAAAAGGAGTAAATCTTCTCCAGGACAAACTATTAGAATGCAAAGGGTGCAAATTAGTTTATTATTTTGCACTTAAGGTAAATACTTCCTGTTTTTTGTAGCACACAAATACTTGGTAGCTTTATTTTTACACTGAAATTTAAAGTTGATCTAGAACATGCCCAGCGCAAATTATAAATCTATCCCCACATTTTAAACATACTTGCCAACTTTTAAAGGCAGCTGTCCGGGAGGGGGTCAGTCGAAGGGGCGTGGCCACGCGTATTGCGCCATTAGGCTCCACTTCCTGTCAATGTTATGCAATTTCGGCCAATCGTAGGAGGGGGCGGGACCACGATGTCGCGTATAGCCCCACCCCCACCCATCTTTAACAACAGAGGCAGCTGGATACGGGATTTTTGCCTGCTTTCTCGGGAGTACGGGAGAACTCACAAAAATCTGTGAGTCTCCTGGACATTCCGGGAGAGTAGGCAACTATGATATTAAAGTTAGCTCCCCCTCCAATGCAATATGGTTTTGCCCAGTTTCATAGTTACTCCTTTTTTATGCTTTGCACTCCTTAATGACTCAGGCCCTACAAGTGTAAATTTGGTGTTTAAAATTGTAGTATGCATTGGTGGAAAAGGCACCATTATCTCTTATTCTTTATGCATTTATTAATGTGTTAACCCCACATCAGAAACGTGTAAGATAGTTTAGGCAGGGCCATCTTAACCTGTTTTATGTCCTTTGTGTTGTTCATTGTTCAGTGACAATTTATAAATAACAGATAAAATAATATGCTTTATGGAACCTTATTGATTTATGACGTTGACGGCTTCCTGCTTTAACAAGCTTACTGGATTATTTTATATTTCCATTATGCAATCATGGACGCTCTAACTTTACCAATTATACTGTATTTTGAGCATTTGTGTAATGGAACAAAGGTTGTATTGCTGTAAGTATTTTGGGCTTATGACCACTTATTAGTCACATACTTAATTTCTTGATAAATGTTTATCAGCAATTGTAATTGTGGATAGATGACTTGTTATTTATTACTCACTAGTGCGTTTTCCAGTGCATGCTCAGTACTTGCACTCTTGTTTCTATGGTAACAATAATTATTACTGTTCGTAATGAAACTGGCCAACTGTAGTTATAAAGAAAACCGTTTCTAAGGAAACGGCAAAGAGAAAATGCTCTGCCTAGGATGGTTGATTTACATATGTTTTTAATTTTATTTTAGCAGTAGGAAATGCAAATGTCTGAAGAAAAAGCTGTAGATTTAAGCGAAGTAGGATTGCTTTTTAACACTGAAATATGTATATGCAGCCATTCTCTATAAAAGTAGGTTGTACAGCCATGGTCTTGTAATGTTAAGTCACAGTAGTAGAAGTTTGGTTTCCAAATTAGACCCTAGTAATCAGTCTGTTGGTCCTGCTCCTCAAGAGTTTGTAAAAGGAAACTAAACCTTGTTTTTTTTAATATAGTAATGTCTCCAGATGATAAAATTTGACAATTATCCTTGTAGACTTTTTCTGATGCTTTCTGGGGCAAAACTTAGCTTATATTAAGCGTAATTCTAACCTGACTGTGCTGGGATTTTATTTGACATGTATCAAGTGAACTTAAAAGTTTAGTAATCAGAACTCTTGGGGGCATATTCAGTGGCGGAACTACCATTGGTGCAGCAGAAGCGGTGCACCCAGGCCCATGGCGATAATGTGGCATGCTGAACGGTAAACTAGTGAGCTGTGGGCCCCCGTTCCCTCCTCCCCACTTCCCTGCACCAGGGCTCTCTAGTTATGCCCCTGGGCTGCACACATATACAGGTACTACGGTACCTCAACATTGCAGATTTATCCTTATACCTATATGGGGGTGAAGAGAAATCTGCGATGATACATTACATTGTTCCATTCGCTATGTCAGAGGCACTCCGTGGCTATTTGAATTTGCCACTTATACTTTCCTATTTACTACAGTAGGACTTGCCACACAGCTACTGTTAGCTTTTTACATTATTGCAACAATGTTGCAGCTCTGCAAGTAAGTACTACAGAGAAGCTGATGATTTTCTCAAGGGCCCCTCCTTTTCTAGTGTTTCATTATTGGCTTTATTTAAAGCCGCATCCTCTACCCTATTTGTTGCTGTTCAGTGAGCTAATCTGCTTTCCTATAAGAGCACCTAAGCTGGTTATCCTAGCAGCAGTGCTGCTGCTCCACTCATTTGAGTCGTCAAATTGGAAGTGATCTGCTATTCAGTGCTCATGACAAGTGGTCTGATCATATTCTGGGGTTACTGGGGCCTGTTGGTGTGGATGATAATGGCTTTCATCTTCCAACTACATTTACCTACATGCCCAATAACAATGGTGGGTTAAATAGTATTTTTAGGGGGCCAAACATATTGCAATGGAAGGCTAGTTCCTGAATAGCTACACACAGCGTGTGGCCAGCATTAGTGCTGCAGAAAAGCTGATGACTGTAAACTCTTTTCATATACCGTATATATTTTTAACACTCTTAACTTTTCCGAAAATTACAATTCAAGGGAGAAATAAAACAGGGATAATAGCAGACGTTAGAAAGGAAGATTAACCACATCAAACTACAATAGTAGCCCTTTTACCGAGTTTCATATTTAAGCACACGGCACATAAACATCATTTAATGCCTGAAACCCTTGGTTACAGACAACACCCAGACGTTATCTTAAGAAAGCTTCAGGAATGCTGATTAATCCAAGGACAGCTTAATGAAATGATCTTTGATTCATTGTACATAGTTACTTTAGTAATTTTATATTTATTGTGTTCTTTATGGCTTGTTTCTGAGTTTGTGGTGACATCTCTTTTCATCTTTCAAAGTATTCAATTCCTGAGCAGCCTCTCTACAGCATAATGATTAAAACGACTATTTTGAATACATGAGGTGTTCTGAGGTTAAATAAGAGTGGTTGTTTGCTGTAGCCTAGGTATTTTGTGCACACCACATAGTAACTGGGGACTAAACACTGGAAAAACCACAGTGCCACACCCCTGTCTTTATTCTTGTACGCTCCTTTGTTCTATAAACTTTTGTGACACCAATCTAGAGCTACTAAAAAACAATTATCTTTACAAAGCAAAGGTCCGTTATTCTCTTCACAACCTTGTTTCTGAGCCGGAAAATAGGCTTTGTATGTGAAAATTGTTGTACTACTTTTCGGCAGGTTACACTAGGATGTTCGAAGCTTTCTTAATATGGGTTTAGGTTATGGATGTCTGTGTGTACCCGCTTTGGAATCCTGAAAGTTCAGGCATGTAAGTTTTTCATACGTTGATCAGGACTACATTGAATTGGATAAACGTGGGACTTCATTTACTGATTTAAATGGAGTCCCGTAATGGGCAACATTCAGGTCTCTTCACGTGGCACTTTACCTCTGATGCATACGTGGTGCTTTAATACAAAGTTAAGTTCATACATCAATTTTGTGTTTTGTTTTTTTTTAATTTTCCTAATTGGTCACCTGAAAAAATAAATACTTTAAAGGTAAATGTTTACGCTACGTCAATGTATTCCGATATTTCAGACAGATGCATCAATCTATTAACAGAAGTGGCAAAGAATGTTAAGTATGGTAACTCTCTGACAACAGGAATGGAGGGCAGTAATTGGATCCCTCCCCTTCTCCCCCCCCCCCCCGTTTCATGCTACCATTGTTTATACATGTTGCTATTCTATATATGTAATCTTCCTAAAGGTAGGATTAATGTTTCAGTGCTTGTATATATAATGAAGGTCAAAGAAAATCATTGTCCCATCACCGATTAAAGTTCAAATAGTTAGTAACGATGAAACACCAAACTTTTATTTTCACTGTTAAACCCTTTCCCGTGCTTCAGGTTCTATAGAGGTGTGAGTAATACCTGCAGGACAGAGGCATATCAGTGTTTTACAGGTGAAAGGAGTGGTTGGGAAGGTCCCTTCCTTTATTCACTTATCTCCTTGTGCCACCTTCCATCTATTAATCATCCCTAAAAATAGGCAGGCTGTGCCTCACGTACACATCTTGAAGAAATCAATATTCTAGAAGAAAGTAGATGAAGTAAATATGTACATGGATAAATGAGAACTACTGTAATATTCAGTGTGTGCACTTCAGAATATAGCGTTGCTGTTATGACTAAACAACCGCTGATAAATGTATCTATGGCAGTTTTTTCGACATAGCTCCTTAGCATATAACCGTTTCTTTCCAGTAAAAAGCAGAGCAGACCTCTACTCCCGTTGTCTTATTGTCTCATTGTACTTGCTTTTTACTACTAGTTACTATATGTCAACCCTATGAGAATTCAGCTTTAGTAAACTTCCCTAGTATGGATAATATCCATAATCGCGAATACTATTATACAGTTGGGAGACTTCTATATAGTCCTATAAATAGGGATATTGAAGAGGCCTGATGATGGCTCATTACAAAATCTTCACTATGTGCAAAACTCTCTTGCTGTACACTGCGTGCTATACTGTTAAACACATTCCCACTCAAATAAACCCCTCTACTAATCATGTTGAAGGTTATGTAGCGCTTTAGCACCCATTGTGAACGTTGTTGTTATTTTATCTTAAAGTGGTAACTGATAGAGAAAAATTCCCCAGTACATAAAAACACAGAATTCTCAGTTACACACATTTGCAAATACATAAGCCACCCGCCCCGTCAAGGTGCTAGGGTGTTCCTAACTATCTGATCCAAAAATAGGGACTCATTGTTTATACATATGTGTGTGTTTAAATTGACAATATATGGCAATACAGCACCAGCACTCCCCATCAGCTACTGATGCCAAACATACCCCTCAAGCAAACAATTCAGAAGTGGAAGTTGCTCAATCAATTTATAGATACAGATTAAACAGATAATATCCTTTCACAGGATATTATATGCATACAAAGTTTGTATGTGTCTATATTTGTGCAGTGTGTCATACTGATGGTAGGATGAGGTGTGTTAAATCTATACTAATACAATAATGCTGTATTACATCATTGATTTTTCTTTACTGTGTTCACTGACTCACCATTGGCTGAAAGTTATGCAAAGCAACTGGAAAGACTGCTATAAAATGTCAACAAGTGAGATCGCAGATTGCACGTGTGGGTGTAAACAAAACACAGGTCCCATCAGGAAAAGAACCATATGCAATGCATGCTGAACTACACTGATCGGCCACATTAAAACCTCTGACAAGTGAAGTGAATGACATTGATTCTCTCGTTACAGTGGCACCTGTCAAGGTGTGGAATGTGTTTGGCAGCAAGTGAACAGTCAGTTCTTGAACATTATTTGTTGGAAGCAGGAAAAATGGACAGGTGTAAGGAACTTGGCGACTTTGACAAGGCAAAATTGTGATGGCTAAACCACTGGGTCAGATCATCTCCAAAACAGCAAGTTTTGTGGGGTGTTCTCAGTATGCGGTGGTTAGTACCCAAGGCTCATTAATGCTTGTAGTGAGCGAAGGTTAGTCTCTCTGGTCCAATCCCACAGAAGAGCTATCGTAGCACAAATTGTTGAAAAAGTTAATGCTGGCTATGATTGAAAGGTGTCAGAACACACAGTGCATCACAGCTTGCTGCGTAGTCGCAGACCGATCAGAGTGCCCATGCTGACCCCAGTCTACCGCCCAAAGGGCATTTAGTGCCAGAACTGGAACATGGAACAATAGATGAATGTGGCCCAGTCTTATGAATCCCGTTTTCTTTTACAGATGGAAGGCTGGGTGCATTGCTTTAATTACCTGGGGAAAATATGGTACCAGGCTGCACTATGGGAAGAAGGCAAGCCGGCTGAGGCAATGTGATGCTCTGGGCAATGTTCTGCTAGAAACCCTGAGTCCTGTCATTCATGTGGATGTTACTTTGATACTGGATGTTACTTTGATGCATACCACCTACCTAAACATTGTTGCAGACCAAGTATGCACCTCATGGCAACGGTGGCCTCTTTTAGCAGAAAATGAGCCCTGCCACACTGCAAGAATTGTTTGGGAATGGTTGGAGGAACATGACAGAGTTCAAGGTGTAGACTTGGCCTACAAATTCCCAATATCTATATCCGATCAAGGATCTGTAGGATGGGCTGTAAAAATTAAGTTTGAGCCATGGAGGCCCCACCTCTCAACTTACAGGACTTAAAGGATCTGCTGCTAACGTCTTGGTGTTGGATACCACAGGACACCTTCAGAGGTCTTGCGGAGTCAATGCCTCGACTGGTCAGAGCTGTTTTGGCGGTACAAGGGGGAGCTACACAATATTAGGCGGCTGGTTTTAATGTTGTGGCTGATCGGTATATATGTTCTCTCATTACACCCACAGTCACATGAGTAAAAATATATAATTCTTTTGGGGTTTATTTTATTTTATACAGCAATGATAACATTTGATTTTGAAGTTTTAAAAATGTCTACCCAATTATTTTGCAGCATGCACAAGTATGAATAAGAGAAAGTAAGAGAAAACTGGCCCTTTGCATTCATTTATAGTAAATAACTCAGCAGACTTTGAAGTTAAAGACTTGACTTTATATATCTGTCTTGGCATTGTCTTTCTGAGTTTTGCAACAATTATGAAAGGTGTGAATTTATTTTGGGCCACTGTATGTAAAACACAAGCTGTTAACCCAGTGGTTCCCAAACTTTTGCAGTTCGCGGCACCCTTAGTCTCCATAATTTTTGCAAGGCACCCCTCCAATATAATTTCTGAGCAGTCCTGTTTTAGAAGTAGTTGGGTCAAAAAATTGTAATAAGTATTTAGGTCAGGACAGAAATACTTATTTAGTTGTATGCAAAAATGCCCCCTCTGCCTCCAGACACTCTGCCCCCTCTGCATCCAGACACTCTGCCCCCTCTGCATCCAGACACTCTGCCCCCTCTGCATCCAGACACTCTGCCCCCTCTGCATCCAGACACTCTGCCCCCTCTGCATCCAGACACTCTGCCCCCTCTGTCACGCTCCCACTCGCTCTGCCCCCTCTGCCGCGCGCCAGCCATAGAAAACACAAAGAACACAAAAACTTACCAATCCGCGCGGCGCCGGGACCCAGCAGCCTCCTCTCTCATGCAGCGTGTCAAGCTGCGTAAGAGAGGAGGATGCTGGGTCCCGGCGCCGCGCGGATTGGTAAGTTTTTGTGTTCTTTGTGTTTTCTATGGCTGGCCCGCGGCATCCCTGGGAGCCGCGGCGCACACTTTGGGAACCACAGTGTTAACCTATATAAACATTCCTCTTGAATTATAGCAATCGCAAATATGTATATAAAAGTTAATATGCATAATTGATCCAAAGACTCTAATTATTGTTGTGAACAGTATCTCCATCTGTCTAACCCCCACCTCCGAGCCATCTGCCTAATGTCGGTGGTTAGTGCAGACTAGTGGAAAAGGATATTTGACATAGTGAATTGAAGCCAGAGTATGTCAGGTATGGGTAGCAGGCATATACTAAAGGTTGCTAATACATTGCCACCTGTTCCAGCTAGATGCAGTATGCTAGACAAAGTTATATAACCAATAACTAGAGCTAGGATAAATATTATATGTGTAAAATAAATCCCTTTTGCATCTGTTTTGCACGCTTACAAAAAAAATTGTGATATGAATGGGAGTGCTTTTGATACATCTGCACCCATGTTAGGCTCTGAACTCTGTATGTATATCTGAAAGATACTTGCCCAAAAATTCCCATCTTTAGTTTCACATGTGTGCCCCAAAGTAGTTATGATCAAAATCCAAACAGGATCAGATTTTGATCTGTAAAGTTAATAGATAATTAAGATAACAATGAGTGCAGCAATTAGCTGTCCACGCATTGGGCTCCATGTGATCCTGTTATTTTAACATGAACGCTAAACGTCAAGAGCAAATATAGATGCCTGTTTGTATGTTATATTTATTAACAAGATGACTGAAGAAAGTACAGCCTTTTATATCAAATATCTTCACTTTGTTACAATCACTTTCTGTGGCAAAAGCTTGCGTTGAGACCTCGTTAGTACCGCTGAATGTCGGGCTGACCAGTGTTCGATTTATTGTACAATCGCTGAAGAATCACAGGGTGCTCCTGCCAGAGGAGTTACACATCAATTACATTACTTCAAGTTTTTTGATATTGTGAATATATAATTTTGTTTCCAGTTATCATACAAAAGCTGTCAAGTTAAATTAGTTGTATATTGTATCAAATTTGATGTGCGATTATATTTTCTTTTTGCATGAATAAACTCTCCTCCAACAAATTTGTAATTAATACTATACTTCTCATTGCAGTTTTATGTGCTGAACGAGTGGGCCAGATGACTAAAACATACAATGACATAGATGCTGTAACACGTCTTTTAGAAGAGGTAAGCGTTTGGAAGTATGTGCAATGTCTTGTAGTTCTACCTACTACCCGAGCATTTGCTGTACTCCAGCTATTTATTCAGCCTCATTATTGCTAATTGTTTTGGTCCTTCAAACGAGCCATGCTGCTAAGACTAAAGAACATTTTACAATATGGGTATATCAGAGGATTGTCTGAACGTTTCTTTTTTTTTTTTTTTTTTTGGGGGGTGTGGGGGTTATATTTCAAATGATTTTCCTATAAATTCTCAGAATTACATTGTATTATTTGACAAATGATTGCTAACTAAAGGCAATTTATACATCCTTTTATGAAATAAACATGGCTTTTGAATACATTTAATCCACAACCGGTATGTAATGGTTTATTTATGAATTGTGCTGTTTGCTCTTGATCATATTTCACACAATCCTAATAGCCTAACTCAGTGGTTCCCAAACTTTTGCAGTTCGCGGCACCCTTAGAGTCTCCAAATTTTTTCAAGGCACCCCTCCAAAATATTTATTGAGCAGTCCTGTTTTAGAAGTAGTTGGGTCAAAAGAATGTAATAAGTATTTAGGTCAGGACAGAAATACTTATTTAGTTGTATGCAAAAATGCCCCCTCTGCCTCCAGACACTCTGCCCTCAGGCACTCTGCCCCCTCTGCATCCAGACACACTGCCCCTCTGCATCCAGACACACTGCCCTCTCTCACACTGCCCCCTCTGCCCTCTGTCACGCCGTTCCCCCTCCTCTGCTCTGTCACGCTATCCCCCTCCTCCAGCCTCTCTCACGCTATCCCCCCTCCTCTGCCCTCTCTCACGCTGTCCCCCCCCCCCTCCTCTGCCCTCTCTCACGCTGTCCCCCCCCCCCTCCTCTGCCCTCTCTCACGCTGTCCCCCCCCTCCTCTGCCCTCTCTCACGCTGTCCCCCCCCCTCCTCTGCCCTCTCTCACGCTGTCCCCCCCCCTCCTCTGCCCTCTCTCACGCTGTCCCCCCCCCCCCTCCTCTGCCCTCTCTCATGCTGTCCCCCTCCTCTGCCCTCTCTCACGCTGTCCCCCTCCTCTGCCCTCTCTCACGCTGTCCCCCTCCTCTGCCCTCTCTCACGCTGTCCCCCTCCTCTGCCCTCTCTCACGCTGTCCCCCTCCTCTGCCCTCTCTCACGCTGTCCCCCTCCTCTGCCCTCTCTCACGCTGTCCCCCTCCTCTGCCCTCTCTCACGCTATCCCCCCTCCTCTGCCCTCTCTCACGCTGTCCCCCCCCCCCTCCTCTGCCCTCTCTCACGCTGTCCCCCCCCCTCCTCTGCCCTCTCTCACGCTGTCCCCCCCCCTCCTCTGCCCTCTCTCACGCTGTCCCCCCCCCTCCTCTGCCCTCTCTCACGCTGTCCCCCCCCTCCTCTGCCCTCTCTCACGCTGTCCCCCCCCCTCCTCTGCCCTCTCTCACGCTGTCCCCCCCCCCTCCTCTGCCCTCTCTCACGCTGTCCCCCTCCTCTGCCCTCTCTCACGCTGTCCCCCTCCTCTGCCCTCTCTCACGCTGTCCCCCTCCTCTGCCCTCTCTCACGCTGTCCCCCTCCTCTGCCCTCTCTCACGCTGTCCCCCTCCTCTGCCCTCTCTCACGCTGTCCCCCTCCTCTGCCCTCTCTCACGCTGTCCCCCTCCTCTGCCCTCTCTCACGCTGTCCCCCTCCTCTGCCCTCTCTCACGCTGTCCCCCTCCTCTGCCCTCTCTCACGCTGCCCCCCCCCTCTGCCCTCTGTCACGCTGTGTCCCCCTCCACTGCCCCTCTCACGCTGTGTCCCCCTCCACTGCCCCTCTCACGCTGTGTCCCCCTCCACTGCCCCTCTCACGCTGTGTCCCCCTCCACTGCCCAACTTACGCTGTGTCCCCCTCCACTGCCCAACTTACGCTGTATCCCCCTCCACTGCCCCTCTCACGCTGTATCCCCCTCCACTGCCCCTCTCACGCTGTATCCCCCTCCACTGCCCCTCTCACGCTGTGTCCCCCTCCACTGCCCCTTTCACGCTGTATCCCCCTCCACTGCCCCTCTCACGCTGTAGCCCCCTCCACTGCCCCTCTCACGCTGTAGCCCCCTCCACTGCCCAACTCACGCTGTCACCCTCCTCTGCCCCGCTGTCACACTCCTGCCCCTCTGTCTGCCCGCTGTCGCACTCCTGCCCCTCTGTCTGCCCGCTGTCGCACTCCTGCCCCTCTGTCTGCCCGCTGTCGCACTCCTGCCCCTCTGTCTGCCCGCTGTCGCACTCCTGCCCCTCTGTCTGGCCGCTGTCGCACTCCTGCCCCTCTGCCCGCTGTCGCACTCCTGCCCCTCTGTCTCCTCCGCTGTCTGTCCCGCTGTCACACTCCTGCCCCTCTGTCTGCCCGCTGTCACACTCCTGCCCCTCTGTCTGCCCGCTGTCGCACTCCTGCCCCTCTGTCTGCCCGCTGTCGCACTCCTGCCCCGCTGTCACACTCCTGCCCATCTGTCTGCCCGCTGTCACACTCCTGCCCCTCTGTCTGCTCCACTGTCGCACTCCTGCCCCTCTGTCTGCCCGCTGTCGCACTCCTGCCCCGCTGTCTGCCCGCTGTCGCACTCCTGCCCCGCTGTCACACTCCTGCCCATCTGTCTGCCCGCTGTCACACTCCTGCCCCTCTGTCTGCTCCGCTGTCACACTCCTGCCCCTCTGTCTGCTCCGCTGTCACACTCCTGCCCCTCTGTCTGCTCCGCTGTCACACTCCTGCCCCTCTGTCTGCTCCACTGTCACACTCCTGCCCCTCTGTCTGCTCCACTGTCACACTCCTGCCCCTCTGTCTGCTCCACTGTCACACTCCTGCCCCTCTGTCTGCTCCACTGTCACACTCCTGCCCCTCTGTCTGCTCCACTGTCACACTCCCTCTCACTCCTCTGCCGCGAGCCAGCCATAGAAAAAACTAAAGAGCACATATACTTACCAATCAGCGCGGCGCCGGGACCCAGCAGACTCCTCTCTCCCGCAGCTGTCACTGACACTGACGTCGATATTCAGTGACAGCTGCGGGAGAGAGGAGTCTGCTGGGTCCCGGCGCCGCGCTGATTGGTAAGTATATGTGCTCTTTGGTTTTTTCTATGTCTGGCCTGCGGCACCCCTGGGAGCCGCGGCGCACACTTTGGGAACCGCCGGCCTAACTATACATGTCTATATAAACATGTCAAAGGTGTAAACAGTCAAAATTGGCAGAATCAGATTATAGTTCCTCCAATTTTAAAACTAGCACACAAGAATTTCCTTGTTCCTGGATAATTGATTGAATTTTTGCAATGGGAACAACCAAATTTCGCCACTCAGATTATTCAACTTGAAGTGAACAAACCCACACTTGATGTTGTTTTTAATTTATTTCTCTTGCCTCCACCTTGGGGACACTGCTTACCATGGGGTTGTATGAGGGAACTTGGAGTAGGCACTCAAATAGTTAACTTTCTTGCTGACAGGCTATATCCCCTCTGCAACCCTGTGTGAACTTGAGTGTATGTTTGCGTGTCAGAGGAGTAGGACCTCTGGCGTGCTGTGCTGCAGCTATTTCCTTTTTAAATATTACTTATTACCTTTTTAGAAGGTTTATGTGCTAAACACAATACATACACAGCTTATGTAGGTTTTTCAGCTTAATATACCGGAGCGCAGCAGCCACGGACAAGAGGAGGCTTCTGCAGGGATGTTTCTGGTGACAGCACCGAGTAAGGAGACTGCTGTTACCCTGGGCTGTTCAGATACTGGCGCTGCCATCTGCCAGTGAGCGCTGCGTCTCTGTGTGGTGGGTGCCATTTTTGAATATACAAAGTACCTGCTGCATTGGAAGGGGGCACTTGGCTAGGACCAAAAATGGAGCAGCTGCTATTGGAAAACCTATAGCTATAGATAAGAGGCCAGTGGGGTTATGCTAACAAAAGCCCGCATTTGGCCAGTATGCTCAGGCTGCCTGAGAGGGGAGGGAGTGGTTGAAAAGGATCTCCCTGTTTGTTGCAACAAGTTTGTATGTTCCAACCCAGGAAATACAAGGGAGGCACCTATCTAGTGAGGGGACTGGAGAAAAGGCTGCAGTTCAGAGACAGGCTCTTCTCCTCTCCAATCGTTTGAACTGGTTCTTGGCCAACAGGAAGGAGAAGTACCTTTTTCTAACCTTTTTTTCACACTGTACACAGTATTGTTATAGTGGATATATGTATACTGTTTGGAGTAAACATTGTGCCACATATATCGCAATATCTGTACCTAAGTTTGCTATTGGAGTATAGGCTGCAACCTAGGTGCATGTTTGTGTATATATACATATTTATATGGTTGGGAGGTACTGTGGTGTCATAGACAAAACGGTATCCTGCAAGAAAGTTCTTTTTCTTTCCTTTTCTGAAAAAAAAATAATAAAAAGCACACCTTCTCCCAATTATGCCTGCGTGTGGCTGCTACCTTCTGCTTCTATTACTAGACAGGTGGCAGGTAATAGGGGCAAATCGTTACCTTGTTAAATGTCAGACAAGGGAAAGACCAAGGGGTATATTTACTAAACCGCGGGTTTGAAAAAGTGGAGATGTTGCCTATAGCAACCAATCAGATTCTAGCTTTCATTTTGTAGAATGTACTAAATAAATGACAACTAGAATCTGATTGGTTGCTATAGGCAACATCTCCACTTTTTCAAACCCACAGTTTAGTAAATATAACCCCAAGTGTAAAGCAAAGCAGTTCAGTAGATGTAGATATAGATATATATATATTTTTTTTTTTTTGTGTTTTTGGGAGGTACTGTGGGGTAATTCACAGACAAAACAGTGTCCTCTGGAAAGTTTATTTTTCTTTTCGAAAAAAATAAATGTTTTCTGTTTGAGCTTTTACCTTCTGCTTCTGTACTAGACAGGTGAATGGTAATAGGGGGAAATTATTACCTTGTTATATAACAATATCAGACAAGGGTAAGACACCCCAGGCTAAATATTACACCTGCTCCAAATATAAAGTAAAGCTTCCTAGTGGACAGTCGGACACAGGGGCGGTTTGTGCGGACTGTGATGCGGGGGCCCGGGATGAACAGGCGCAGGGTTCTGCTCCACAGCGTTGGCTGGGGTACTCCTCCCCCTCAGGCAGAGCCTGCGTGGTCCACGTCCGTAAAGGCCTAAACCGGTTAAATCGGTTTCTAGACACTCCCAGAACTCAAGCATGACGCTGCAAGTGTTATAGGTCTACTCATCCTCTCCTCACACTTTATTATTCAGAAGAGTTTTCGGTGGAGGAAGGTAAGCTTCTCGAGGATTCAGATTTCCCCACCCTGGTGGGTAATATGGTTGAACCCTCAGGGAGTCAGGTCATTGAGAATCTGGTACTGGCAGTGTGCCAGGCATTGGATCTAGAGGAACCTCGGTCAGACCTAGGCCTCTTTAAGCTCAGGAAATGTCATGTTGTCTATTTTCCGACATCAGTGGAACTTAGAGATAGCTGAGTCAGCTTGGAAGCAGCCATATCATAAGTTTATTATACCACGCAGATTTACAGTCCTTTATCCCTGCAGGCATTCAAAACAGCGCGCTGGGAACAGGTTCCAAAGGTGGATATGCCAGTGGCCAGGCGGGTCTGCCTTACTACTCTTCCAGTGCTGGCTTCTACGGGACTCCCTGACGCCTCTGACCGCAAGGTGGAGGGTTTTCTTAAATCCATCTTCTTGACGGCAGGTGCCTCACTAAGACCTATACTGTCTTCTGTGTGGGTCACCCAGGCAATGGAGACCAGGGCTGATCAGCTGGTAGCAGGGCTACAAGACTCTTGTTCCCCTGGCTCTACATTTAAAGGAGGCCTCAGGTTACCTGTATGAGGCTGCTCAAAATGCAGCTTCAGTTTCCTAATCTATCTCAGCATCAACAATAGTGGCCATAGGACTCTCTGGCTCAGGTCCTGGGATACCGATGCAGAGTCAAAGAAATCTCTGGAGGCTCTTCCCTACTTGGGCTCAGCCCTTTTTGGCCCAGAATTAGATAATATTATCTCTCAGGCCACGGGAAGTAAAAGTACCTTCCTTCAGGTGAGTACCCCTAAACCTAGGGTTCCCAAGTTTTGGTCTTTTCACCAATCCCTTCCGGGGTGGGGGGTCCATTGGTAAGAGGCAAGACCATAAGGGGCAGGTCCTTTGTGGCCAGAGGTCATTCCCAGAGAGGTAGAGCCCTATTCTCTACAAAACATCCAGACTCCAGGCTCCCGGATAAACCGGGAGCCGGACTAGACCCTTCCCCTCTCCGTGACCGCATGGGTAGGGCGACGCCTGCTGTGGGTCAGAATCAGAATTCTGGAGCGGCGTCCTCCCAGAACTTAAAGAGAGGGATGATCATTCAGGAGATCAGCATAGCTGTTTTAGGGTTGCCCCCCACTTGTTCTTTTCATATAACGATGACACTAAATTGAAGCCAGGCTGTCACTTTGCTTACTTCAGCAGAAGTCCTCTCCTGGAATATGACCTGGAAAAAGTTCCTTTCACTCCCTTAGCCCCTCAGACCTCTCTTTAGGAGATGACTGGGCATGAATGTTTACACTCTTCAGATACAAGTCCCCTGGGGGGGGCATGGTCTCACTATTTTCTGTAGGCCCCCCCTTGAGCAGGTAGAGGGACTTTCCATCCAATATCTTAAGAAAGGCTCAGAGTGAGCCGAAACGTGTTGATGGTAGAAGTGGGAACTTTTGCATGTTATCATTGGACTGTGTTCCTGTATTTGGTTGCTGCATGTTGATCCGTTTAGCCTGACCCGGGAAGAGCTTTTTTTATGCGCATTGAAACTGCTCACCAGATACGAGTCCATTTTATATTTTAATAAACGAAAATCGTTTTATCTGAAGATAAGGCACTATGTGTTTTCTTCTTTCCTAACCCTTTTACACACGATCGGAGCCGTGGAACTATGAGAGGGAGCCGATTACCATTAGAAGGATTGGCCATTTCCCGAGACGCCCGAGTATTGGAGGTAGAGGGAATGACGTCACTGTAAGGCCTTCTGGGAGCTGTTTTCGAGTTTTGGGAGTCGCGTTATATGGAGAAGCTTTTTACCCACCTAGTTATAGATATAGTGGTGATCCATCTCACACTCCACTGTTGGATTATTTGATTGTACATTTGAGGACATTTTACTAGATAAGTACTGTTTCACATCTATTGTCCCATATTGTGTGAGAACTCTATTGTTTATGGGTTATATGTAGTTTATACTGCTCATGTTTTATACCTTTGTCCGCCGGATTTATATATATTTTTTGAGGACTATGAGTACTATATCTATCCATTGAGGACTATATAACCTATGGGTTACAAGTAGTACACACTGTATTTTACCTTAGACGTTTGTGTATAATTTATTCAATTGACACACCCAGATCTCTAGGTATATAGGAGCGCTTGTCAGTTCCTCATATTTGTTTGTTGTCATACTGCTAGGTGAATTACGTCCATGATCAAGCAGGCCTACGTCAGTTCCGATCGGCCTGCGATCGGTCCTCTGTCCATACCTTCACTAGGTTTTATCAATTTAATGTGTTTGCGTCCCCAGATGGCCGTTTTGGTGTTGTGGTTCCCTTCCTTCAGTCTTTTGTATTACACACTGAAGTTCATACGGGGTTACAGAGGGAATATAACTTGTCAGCAGGAAAGTTAACCATTTGAGTGCCTACTCCAAAATCCCTCATACAACCCCATGGTAAGCAGTGTCTCCCAGATGGACTCAGAGAAATGGCTTTAACGGGAGTATAGAATCCTCTTTTTTTTTTTTTTTTTTTTTTTTTCTTTAAATATGTACAGCATATGATTATTTCAAGATTATTGTTTGGCATTTTATTAAAAACACACCAATCCAATCACTCCTAATAAGAGATGTTGTTGTGTGCTGTTTGCTTTGCATTTTTCCATGATAATGGTTCATTTCAGAAAATCTGAGCCCTAAAATTTCAAATGTCAGTCAGCTGTTATGGAAACGAAACTATAACATTTTCTGGTGTGAAATCACTGAAAGTTAATGAACAGATAGGATGATTATATTGATTTGTTGATAAGTTTAATATTCAGCAACAAGTAGTTAGTTGTCCCTGACTTGGAGCAGTCCTAATGATCACTGTTGAGAAATTTGCTTGTGGCCCAGATGATATTTTTAATAAAAATGGAAAAAAATATTCCAGTAAAAACTGTTGATTAGCAGTAGGTAACAAAACATCCATCTATGGCCCTTAGTCGTCCTCAACACTTTTTTATGCTTTAGTTATCCAATGTGGCTCATTTATACAGGTAGTGCAAAAGGTGTTTCTTGAGGTGGGATTTTAACAAACATTGATTAATCATCATCATTTATATATCGCTACTAATTCCACAACGCTGATTAATATGATGAAAAAAAAATGTTTTAGTAACATACCAGAAAGAAGTCTCTGCTGTGCAGAGTTGATGAAGGTAAAATCTATTGATTGTAGTGGCAGCCATCAATTTGCATTTATTTCCATGACATATCTGCAAGTCAAACACTTCCGTTGTACACATTTCCATGTTTCTGTTGGAACTGCAGTATTCTAGTTGTGTTAATAAACCTTTAAATTAAAATCGTACCTTAATTTAGTTAGCATAGTTATCCAATTAGTTGGCTATTAAAGCCAAATTCTGCTAAATACAGTTTCTAAAGTTTGCTATAACAGATTCTATACATACTTGACAACTTTTATAATTTGTGCTCCGGGAGAGATCGGAGGACAGGTCATGTGACGGGGTAGGAGGGGCGTGGTGAAATCGTTGCATCGCAATAGCCCTGCCCCTACTATAAAATGCCGTAATTCGTAACATTGAATAGCGGCGGCAGGGCTTAATGATGCGATTGCGCTATTTAGCCCCGCTAATCAATGCCGTCAATTTCAGCATTTTACAGTAGAGGAGTGGGGCTATGGGGACACAACAGCGTCTCTACACCCCCCTCCACAAGGATCAGGGAGATTGCCTGCTCTTCTGGGAGTCCAGGAGGACTCCCCGAAATTCCGGAGACTCCCGGAAATTACGGGAAAGTAGGCAAGTATGATTTTATAGGTTGATTATTTTAGCATTTATAAGAAAACCGTGAAATTGTCAGACATGGTTGTTTATTTTTTAAAATTCTTATTATTTACCTAGTGACATGAGTCCTGCATGGAGTAGATCACTGAATGGAACTAATGGAACTATAGCTGAAGATGCTTAATCTGCTATACATAACTTTTTATTGAAATAAACTTTGTAGACTGTCATGACTGTGACTTTAGCACTCTCCTGGCCCCCTCCCCTCCCCCCACCCCCTCCTCCCTGACTGCCTCTGATTTCGCCTCCTTCTTCTCCTCTAAAATCGAGGCCATCCGACTTGAAATCTCCTCCTCCACTCTCTCTTCCACCCCTCCCACTCTTCTGTCCTCCCCCCCCCAACCACCTTCCCCTCCACTCCTTCCGTCCCACCACCGGCGAGGAAGTCCACTCTCTCATTTTATCATCCCCCCCCACTACCTGCCCCCTGGATCCCATCCCCTCCCACCTTCTTCGCTCCCTTTCCCCCACCACCTGCTCCCACCTCGCTCACCTCTTTAATCTCTCCCTCTCCACTGGCATCTTCCCCTCCTCCTTCAAACATGCTCTCGTATCCCCCATTCTTAAGAAACCTAATCTCGACTCCACTTCTCTCTCGAACTATCGCCCCATATCTCTTCTCCCATTTGCCTCCAAAATTCTTGAGAGGCTCGTCTGCAGCCGTCTCACCTCCTACCTTTCTGAATACTCCCTCCTTGATCCTCTCCAGTCTGGTTTCCGCCCCCTCCACTCCACTGAAACTGCCCTGGCTAAAGTCACCAATGACCTCCTCTCTGCAAAAGCCAGGGGCCACTTCTCCCTTCTCATCCTCCTTGACCTCTCTGCAGCCTTTGACACCGTTGACCACCCCCTCCTCCTTCACACCCTCCAGTCTTTCGGCCTCTCCGGCCCAGTCCTGTCCTGGTTCACCTCTTACCTTACTCACCGTTCCTTCTCTGTCACCACCTCTGGGTCTCTCTCCCCCCCCATCCACCCTTCCAGTCGGGGTCCCTCAGGGCTCTGTTCTGGGACCCTTACTCTTCTCTCTATACACCTCCTCCCTGGGTGAACTCATCAGCTCCTTCGGCTTCAGCTACCACCTTTACGCTGACGACACTCAACTATACCTCTCCTCTCCTAATCTCTCTCCCTCCCTCCTCTCTAGGGTGTCCGCCTGCCTCTCTGCCATCTCCTCCTGGATGTCCTCTCGATTCCTCAAACTTAACCTTGCCAAAACTGAGCTCATAGTTTTTCCTCCCTCTCATACCCCATCCCCTTCTGACCTCTCCATCACTGTCGACAACACCTCTATCTCCCCTGTCCCCCAACTTCGCTGCCTTGGTGTCATCCTCGACTCCTCTCTCTCCTTTGGCCCCCACATCCTCTCTCTTGCTAAATCCTGCCGCTTCCAGCTGCGCAACATCGCTCGCATCCGGCCCTTCCTCTCCCAAGATGCCACCAAATGCCTTATCCACTCTCTGATCATCTCCCGCCTGGACTACTGCAACCTCCTCCTCACTGGCCTCCCCCACTCTCATCTCGATCCCCTTCGATCCGTCCTTAACGCTGCAGCTAGGCTTATTTTCCTCTCTCGCCGCTCCTCTTTTGTCTCCCCCCTCTACCTAGCCCTTCACTGGCTCCCATTCCCCTTCAGAATCCTCTTTAAGCTCCTCACACTCACCTACAAGGCCCTCGCCAACTCCACTGCGCCCTACATCTCCACCCTCCTCTCTATTCATGCTCCATCCCGCCCTCTCCGTTCTGCCTCTGACCGTCGCCTCTCTTCCCCCCTTATAACCTCCTCCCACGCGCGTATCCAAGACTTCGCCCGCGCTGCCCCCCTCCACTGGAACAAGCTCCCTCCCTCCATCAGCACTTCCCCTAATCTGTCCAGCTTCAAACGGGCCCTAAAAACCCACCTTTTTCTTAAAGCCTTTCTGTCTCCCACTTAACTTCCTACCTTATCTTCTGCATCTGTCCCCCTACTCTCCCTCTCTCCCCTGCGTCTCTCTGTCTGTCCACCCCTCCCCTTAGATTGTACGCTCCTCTGAGCAGGGCCATCTCTCCTCCTGTTTCCACCACTTCTAACTCTGCTCTCCAGCTACTTAGCCCTCCTCCTCAAAGGTCCTCCACCCCACATCCACTTTCGCTCCCTCCTCCCCCCTGGGGGTCTCCCTGTCTTCCACGCCCCCATTCTTGGGCCCCGTCATTTTCGGATCCTCCCTCCCCCTTCCCCGCCCTCTCTAGCTGTGCATTGAGCGTACTGAGTTGCTGTGTTTACTGTACTGTGCTGTCTCCCATTGTATTGTGATTTTGTTTGTCTCTGTACGGCGCTGCGGATGCCTTGTAGCGCCTTATAAATAAATATTAATAATAATAATAATGACTGTTTCTTGATGCTTGTTGATTTCACTGTAATAGAAGCCTTTGCTGATGGAAATACATCATACGTGCATCCAGTCTGCCCCTCTTTGTAAAGGTGTATCACAACAAATCTCCTAAACGTCAAAAAAGCTAAATTCTAACAGTGCAGCTGCTGGCCCTGCCAGTTCTATAGCAATCACAGATAGAATATTTCTATAATCAACAGTTTTAAAATAGATTTCCACCTTACAGTTGTTCGTTAATTTCCTGCTTTTAAATGTCTTTCTCGCCTTTGACATGAATAGGCCAGTATACATAGTTATTGCCATAGAGGGTGGTATGCAATTAGTTGTGAGCCATTCGCAACCAATGATATGCAGTCCTCTACAGAACTGAATGAGGTTTTAAAACCGCTCAATAGTAGATTTCCCCCAGGGTCTCAAATTTCTTGCTACAGAGGTTTTATTCTTACATGTATGTCACAGCTGCCAACGGTTTCTAGAAATGTCTATTTTTCAGTGCTTATTAACTGTACATTACAACTTCTCTTATTCTGTGAATAGAATGAAATTTTTACTGTCTGAGTCAGTCCATCAAATCCCTTAGTTATCTATGCAAACAAGCTCAATTACAAAGTGGACCTGTGTTGTACAAGTCAAAGAACAGTATATTTATATACAGACAAATAGACCATAGATGTAAGAGTACGATTGTATAAGTAGACCTGCATTGGAAATATATTTGAAGTCAGGTTAAGAGGCAGTCTGTAGGATATGTTTAACAATTTGATAGCCAGTCATTAAAATGTATACCAATCACAACAACATATATTGTGTAGTATTCTTGTAGAGTAAAGGCATCCAGTGAGGAGATAAATGTGGGTGATACAAACGCAGTGGCTTACAGATACCATTTAAAAGGATCCAGGCGTATCACTGGGGTGACTTGAGCAGCCAATTGGGATGGGAGGGGTCTGGAAATTGGATACTGCTCGGTGGGGAAGGGTATGGGATCCTGTAAGTATACAAGGATTAGGTAAGAGAGGGAGGGTGAGATTTAGGGTGATAGATGTGAAGGTGTCTCAGAAACAGACTGATGCGAGAAGGTTTTGGAAGATGAGCGGTATTATCTTTGATTATTTAAAAACAGTTGCATGCTTTTTTCTGTAGCACCTTCCATAGTGACAGTAGGACGAATCCTATGGCATTACTCCCAAAACGCATTAGAGCTTTGGCCACTTTCAAAGAAATCTGAACATCTTCTGAAGGCATTGGGCCCAGGTATATTGAGGAACACACCATAAAGAAGATACTGCCGGAGATTGCCTGTCATAGCTCTGTATGCCTAAAGAGCTTAGTTTTATTTAGTAGTAAATGCACAAGCTTCAAGTCTGCAGAATGTGTGCATTTGATAAAATATTGGCTAGGTGGCAGATAATTCTTGTCTACTTCAGTGACACTGAAAAGTAGCTTGTTAAAAAGAAACAATGTGCAGAACCACATTTTAAAACTTCTAATTAGTCACAATTGGACCAATCCAGCCCTAGGTGGCCAAATTGAATAAGATTCAAATTTTTCCACTTGGGCTGAGGGGCCAATACATATGGGGGAGCGGGGTGTTTGTTGTATCAGTGACCGCATAAACAGGCTGATAGTGCTTATCCATTGGTCGGCTTTGATCATTTGAATAAAGGATCAGATTTTGATAGGATTGTTTTCTGACAAACCGATTATTGTGGGACCATTACAAGCTAGAGTGAGACTTTTGTGAATATGTAAATACAATTATAAAACATACAAAGAGGTAAGTTTCAATATGTAGCTAGTAACTTGCATAAACTATTTACATATCAGAGATAAGTAAATTATCAACCTACTTGTATGTCTGTGGAAAATGTGGACACGGTGGTTTTGAGAAGTAGAAGATATGCTAGTACAAGTTCATACAATCAATTACATAGAGGACAATGATAAGGGTGTGCCAGGTATATTCCATCAACTTAATAGTAACAATATGCAGTGTGTCATTGTCTAAATAATGTACTAAAGGTACAGTACACATAGACACTATTGTACTAGATAAATACAGTAGTCTGTAGCAGTGCTTAGCACCAGTTAGTAGGTAGTTGCAGACATTTATGAAAACTGTTCCACAATAACTGTGTAGAAAAGGATGTGTTGCCTACGATCAATAAAATTCTGCCATTTTTAAGTGCAGATTAGAAAGCTAAAACAATTGTCTTCTTGCTGTTGGTTATAGCACTTTGTTCTTCTCGGTTAGCTATGAAGCAATTTTCATAAAGTCACTCCAGAATGGAAAAAAAAAATCTTCTTATATTCCCCAGTACTGTATGTAAGACTTTCCATTCCATGACAGAATTTTTTGGCATTTTATTGAGACTTAATTTGTAAAGTGTTTGTATATGTCATCAGCCACATAATATAAATGCAATGTTTTTCAAGAGGCTTAAAGACAGGATGTCTGTTGCGCATATGAAAGAATTATTTCCGACAGTCAAAGCTTTATCTCAAATTCCTTTTGTTCTGATAGGCTCTTATACGAAAGAACTTGTCATTTAAGTTAAGTAGTCTTTTAATAATAGCATTTGTAGTAAATACTAGTTAATACTTAATAGTTTTGGGGTTTGTTTGCTTCATGTAATCCCCCCTCAATGACGACAATAGTAAGTGTAGTGCAGAAACAGGTTAATGGAAAGTTGTCCATATGTGATGTGTGTATGTAGTGTTGTGCATTTTTTGTTACCTCTCTTTAGCCACCTGACTTCCAGCTCTACTAATATGCCTTAGGGTGTAGCCACTGCAAAGACATAAACCAGGGCTTCATATGTTGTAATGTTGTAAACATCTTTATCAATATAAAGCTATACATTTTGTCATATTCATAACTTGCATATAGATCTGAAACCGTAAAATATTCTTTATTCTGTCTAATTTTCTCCTCACACTCACAGAAAGAACGGGATTTAGAATTAGCTGCTCGGATTGGCCAGTCTTTGTTGAAGAAGAATAAAACGCTTACAGAAAGGAATGAGTACCTGGAAGAGCAAGTTGAACATATCAGAGAGGAGGTAAAGACTCCATATAACATAGACCTGGCAGACAGCCGTCTAACTTTCGAGTGGATGAAATTACCCTTTATAACTTTACATATTGGAAACTACACTATACTGCATAGTAAAAGTAGCAGACCGAGAAATCCCTGCAGGATACCGTAGCTGCTGGTTGTGCAGATCAGTAGGTTAATAAGCAAGTGCAGGTCAAAACAGACTGCAAATTATGATACTTATTTTTATTGCACTGTGCAAAGTTTTATAGGTTTATTGCCATGCAAAATATTTTGATGCTAGCTTTATTGCAATGTATGCTTTGATGTGCTCCCAATAAAAAGTGGGCATGGTTTAAAGCACACGGTACTGTACTATATTAATGGTAGCCATGGTGTCTGCACTTATGTCTTCACCTCTACTACAGCTAACGGCTTGTGTTTTATGTAGTTACAGAGTGATAAGGAAAGTTATGTTTGCTTCCCTTAATCAAATTTTAGTTGGCAGATCTTGAGGTATGAGGTCTAGAGATTTTACTTAAAAATGTTTTTTTTTTTTTTTTTTATAGAAAAAACCCAAATTACCAGAAATAATGGTATAATACATATCCTATAAATTTATGATGTTGGTATTATGTTTTTTTTTTTTTTTATTCAACATAATTTATTATAATCTGGATTTTTTATGTTCATTATTGTGCATTTTTCACATGTTTTATTTTAATGAATTTTATCTTTTTTTTTTAAAGAACCTTTGTGTTTAAATCATTGACATTGAAATAATTTTTGTGCTCTGATGCTCCTTGGGAAGAAAAAAAAAAGAAGTTAGCCTTTAGTTTAACTTCTTATAGTCGGGAGATATATTTGTACTTCTTCAGTTTACAAAACTGTTACATGATTTGTTCCATGTTTGCCCAATATTAATAGTAAACATTACTTTAATTTGAAAAGCATCATGCTGATTTACATTTCTCTTTTTTTAACCAATATCCAAAAAAATTAAGCCCTTTTTTTAGCCAGCAGTTTCATACATGTGGCTCAATATGGAACAGGATGGGGAGCGCAAATGAATAAATCGATAAAACAAGGCAAAAACAGAAACAAAAAATGAGAATGGTTATGTTTATACTCTTTTGCAAATTTGCAGTCATCCAGCACAGGATAAATTACACCTTTCCTCGCTCTCCCTAAGTCTTACCCTGCTTCTTGGTAGTTCCGTGGGACCGAAGGAAATAGATCCAGGTAATAACTCCCGCGGTGTTGTCTGCATACGTTCTCTGTGAGTTCCAATGAACGCTATGCAGGTTTCCTCTGACGGCAGTTCCTGGTACTACAGTGAGCTGGATGGGTCAAAAACAGGCAGATCAACGCGTTTCGTCTGCAATGGACTTTGTCAAGATACTGCTGTGCTGCTGTAACGGGCTTCTTATCCATACATCGTTAATTGCTTTATTGGCTGGATTTATTAAATTAAATGATTAAAATGTTTCTGTAAAAGTATAAAACGTAGGTATAGGCATAAATATATAAAATGTCAATAAATTATAGATATCTATTACCAAAAATCAGATGTCAAAAAATTATCACATACTAAAATAGGTTAAGTGTTCGCCAAA